>NW_028186513.1:259992-312231 GCF_003343005.1 Rhea americana | reverse complement strand
GGCGACGGCCGCGGCGAGGGAGACCGAAGGCGCCGCGATTCAGGGCTGCCAGGCAGGCTCCGCAGCAGCAATTAATTACATCAATGAAATATGCATTATTTACCCATCTCTCAGTCGACACATACATAATTAGTTTATATAAATACGAACTCAGATTGACAAAATAAGCACGGAGGCAGCTTATTTTCTTGAGTAGGTATCTACCCCGGTGCTCACGCCGGGCGAGCGGCTGCCCTGCAGCCCCGCTCCGGCGGGCCGTGGGTCTGCAGGTTTCCACAGTGCCGTGCAAGGGGTTTCTGACCGACGGGCAGCGTTCCCGTGAMAACCGAGAACCTGAAGACAGACTTCGCGTTTCCTGATAAAAGACAAATCTCTCTGCAGGGAATATGGTTCTCCATCCACGTACGCTTAGTAAGCGCGCATCAGTTTCCCCATAGTTAAAATGCTGTTACCACTGTGAATAAGTGAGATCCAAACCCTTTAAAAGGTGTGTTAGAGAAGTGCCTTCATTTGGTGTGCAGCTGGCTTGGCAAAATTCAGCTTTTTGGCCTCGATTCAGCAGAACACTTAGGAAAACACATAACATTTGGAGCGTATGCAAGCAGCAGTAAGGCATAAGCATGTGCTTAACTGGCTTTGCTAGATATAAGCCTTTAAGCCATTGGCACTTGCTGTAATTCCTCATTTTTAATAAAAAGCCGTCTTATTGTGCAACAGCATAAAAGTCGGGGATGAGCGGAGGAGGCGTTYGAGGTAATCGACTTCCTGGTTTGTAATGTCAGAGCCTGACAAATGCAAACTTCACCCGTGGTGGCGTTTGAGTTAGATCCTCTCAGTCAGCAAATCCTTAATTAGAGGCCACCTTCAGAAAAACCTGCATTGAGAGAAAGGATATCGAAGCGCAGCCCCATACGGCCTTTAATAGCTCCGGACACACGACCAGATTGGGCTCCCTAACAACACAGGCTTCGTTCTGGTTGTGCAAAACATTTACTGCCAAGGACATGGGGCTGCGATCAAATCACAGGAGCTGCAGAAATGACACAGTAAAATTTTATTCTGCTCTAAAAGCATTTTGATCCTTGGGCATCCATGCAGATTTTTCTCTATTCATTTGCTGGGTTAAAGCATAAATTTCCAACTGTTATTCAGCTTTCTATATCATTTTGAAATACTTGGCCTAGGATCTTTCAGACAAGCAGTTACCACCACACAATTGTTCATTTATTTWTTTTTTTTAGAAAAATCAGTAGCCAAATCCTTCACTAGCTTCTAAAGGCACCACTGCCAGAGTCAGGACACGCACGCACAGAGAAGTGACGTAGGAGCTAGGATTCTGCCTTTCTTTTGCCACTTCTGCATTAAGACTTTGAGACTCGTAAGCCAAAATTTCCAAGTTTTCTCTAATTTAGGGAGATGCCAGTGACCGAGCTACGCACCTGCTCGGCATCCTCCACCACGGATATATAAAGGAGACGCAAACTTGGCTTCGAGATTTAGGGCTCCAGTATCTCAAGCCGGACAGTCAGCACTAAATGTCCTTCAGTTGTCATCAACGTCATCCCAGCCGCAGCTGGCACAAACTGCCTCACTGGGAAAATCTTGTTTCTATTTTTTCCAAGTTTTGACAAATGCCAGCAATTCAAATGGGCACTTTCTGTACTAAGCTGATTTAAAAATATAATTCTATTTTCATTTGGAAAGTGACAAAGAAAGGTCTGGGAGCATTCAAGAAACCACAGCTCAACTTAACAATCGTCTTAGAAGAAAATACATATTTTTGCCCTTGTTAGAAAACTCTTGAAACTTCTCTGTTTAAGACCTCTAAAACTGTTACTTGGAGAGGAGAACCATTTGTTTTTTATGTTATGGATAAAAGCTCTTGTAGAGGCTTTTGCTATAGGAAAAAAAMCAAACAGATCTCTGTATTTAAAAATATTCCACTGACTTTCTTCACAGATTTTTAAAGTCAGAAGAGATCGCTAGYGTGACCTTTCTCCACAGCACAGGCCACAGATCTTCACCAATTTCTACAGTGAACCTGTAATTTCTGTTTAAGAAAAGCATGTTCTAGCAAGACAGCTAATATTGATTTAAARGTTGCAAGTAAGACAAATCCACTATATCTCTAGGTAATTATCTCCAATGGTTAATTTAGTATTTTAATTTTCAGAACCAGATGTTAAATAAATCTTGCACAGGCATGCTAAGCACCTGCAGTGGGGGGAAGTTCAGCTCAACAGCAGCAGTGTAATTTATGCATCTACCTTTCCTCTGAAGTCAACGGTACCGAAAGAGTGATTTGGAAATCCTGAGTAAAGCAGCTGTCGCTAAGGTAGTCCTTAGATGCATTTACTTTTTTAAGGTTTTTCAAAGAGCCTGAATGAACATTAGTGGGAGCAAATGAACACAGCTCTTAAGCAAAGACAGACCAATAGAAAGAGGTTGTATGAGGCTGCTCACTAAATCTAGCATAGAAATTATTAAATAACAAAAAGAATAGAAAGAAACACAATTGATACAAGAAGTCAGGATGAGAATATGCTCAGCTGAACTTCCTTCTGCATCTCAGGCAGTTCCACCATCACCAATAATTAGCAGAAGCATTTGCTCAGTGGGGCGAGCAGTCACAAGCATGGAAGAAAGTAGTAATGCAAAATGTGTCGYCTTTCTGGTCACTGCCTCCTCTTGGGCACGCTTGCTAGCGTTGCTAGCACCCCCAAACRCGGCGCTGCTGCCCCCGCCAAAGCTTCCGCAGGATGAGTCGCTCAAGTTTCACCATGAAGCTGATTGATGGGAAAGAAACTGAACCTTTTATCTTGTTCTGCTCGAATATTACTTCCTGCAACTTCACCTCTGGAGCGGCCCTGCTTTGTGACCGTCTGTACTCGGAGCAGCACTGAAGGGAAGGCGAAGGAAAACAAGCAGCTCTGCAAAGAGCGGGGTTTGCACACAGCAGACTCACGGTTGTAGAGACCTGCTGCAAGAAGCGAGCACAGATAGGACCAGGGACAACTTTTATGACATTTTAAAATACAGTTTTTCTGACCATCTTACAAATGCCAGTTAAAATGAGCTTAACACATCTGGGCAATAGCTGCAGAGGACCTAGCATCTCTCTGTTGTCTGCACTGTACTTCTGTAGCTAAAAGCAACTGAGAATCTGTACAATGGAAGTTATACTCTATAACTACTAAGCCGCAGACCTGTTGTTCAGTGTACTGAAGAGCAAAATATAGTGTATGTTGGAGACCCTGCATCTGTGCTGGGGTTGCATTTAGGTGATGAAAGGTATTTGTAATAAATAGACTGCATGACATCTGCTCCACATTCATCCATGTGCTCACACAGAGCGATCCTGGCTAGATACGCTGTGCCTGCTAGCGCTCCCCACCGTGGGAGCTGGCCCCCCAGAACTGCAGCGAGGATCCGCGGAGCCTCATACACCCCCGAGTCCACGGCAGCTCACTACAGGCAACGGCTCCCCTCATCATTAAATGGTCTTCCAAAATATGTAAATGGCGAGGAGCCAGGGAGAAAGCAAAGTGGCAAGGGAGGTTGGGAACCGACCAAATCAAGTAATTAAAAGGCGAGATTTCCCTTTGGGCTTGTTAACTGTGATAGCAGCACAGTGAGACGAAGCTGCGTTACAAACCTGAGGCTCTGCACCGCGCTCCCTGGGCTGCCCGTCTCGCCCCGGGAAGAGCCTAGCGCTGCGCCCGCCCTGACCGCGCCGCGGCCCGAGCGCCCCTGTGCCGGGGACGGGCACGGACGGAGAACACCGCAGTGCTGGGGCAAAGGTGCTGTGCACGGCGCAGCGCCCTGCCCTCGCGGAGGAGGCAGCCGGGCACGGGCCCGCTGGGATTCGCCTCCCACCGCGCTCCTCCGTCCAGACGTGCACGCAAGACTTCAGGCGCTCCTAGTGCAGCGCAGTGGAAGCCCTAGGTTTCGCTCCTGCCTGCGAGGTCCTGTGTGACCTGTCTGTGCACCTCAGTTTGGGCTATAAGCACCTCACACATAATCCCAGCTGSATGTACGAAAAATAAAAACTTAAATCAGTGCCTAGAGTACTCTGCCCAGCCTTCTCTTYCCTCTCTGTTTTTTCCCCTCCATCTCGTCTTCCTTCAAGTAAGCCTCATCTCAGAGTAACCCTCGTACCTCCGCCTGACTTCTGCTTTGAGCTCTGGCGAACTATCTGCACGTCGCTAACTGGGGGAATGGGAGCAGGGAGGAAAGGCTGGCTCCGGAGCAGAGAAACGGAGCCGAACCCCTGTGGACTGGTCCTGCTGGGGTTCGCAGCTCCCAGGCGAGAGCAGCAAGGATGAGCCCTTCGAACGCTTGCAGCTTGGTCTCTGCTGTGCTCTCTGACCCAGCTGCAGCGGGTGTGTGCTCACGCAGCCCTTCGAGGCCCGGCATTCGAGCAGAGCAGCGAAACGTGAATCCGGCCAGCCTCACAGTCCTGGGGTACGTCTGCTGGAGGTCGAACCAGCTAGGCTGGCCCGCGTAACTTGGCAGAGCAGTCTGACAAACGCTGGCTCCCGCCGCGGGAAGGCTCTGTCCCGAGCTGCTCCCTTGTGCCAAGAACGAGCTCGACCTGCCCGCGGGTGTGCCAGGGAGGCAGAGGGCTTCTGTCGGGGTGGAAATGCCTCGGTTTCTAACGGCTTCTTTCTTTCTCCCTGTGTCTCTCTCCCTCGGCRTTGCTGCGCAGAAAGCTGATCTGGCCGTTGCTCCTCTCACCATCACCCACGTTCGGGAGAARGCGATAGACTTCTCCAAGCCCTTCATGACCCTCGGGGTCAGCATTCTCTACCGGAAGCCCAACGGGACCAACCCCAGCGTGTTCTCCTTCCTCAACCCCTTGTCTCCTGACATTTGGATGTACATCCTCCTCGCCTACCTGGGCGTCAGCTGCGTGCTCTTTGTCATAGCCAGGTAAGGGGCCCCCCACGCCATGCCACCAGCCTGCCTTCACGCCGCATCGGCTGCCCTGCGGCCGGGCGCTTTCCCCATGCTCAGAAGCATTTTGCTGCCTGGTGTGTCGCAGAGATCTCACTACCCGGTGGGAGCCTCAGCATTAAACCTGTTTCCTTAATGAAATTACTCTTGGTCCATTACCCCCAAAGGCAGGCTGGTCTGCTAGCGCGGGGTTGCTCACGGTTGTCAGACTGCTGCTCTGTTCTGTTTCTACCCTGCTTGTTGAAGGATAATCAAAGCACTAGATGAAGCCCAGTTTCTTTCGGTTTGTCATGATTTGCAGAGAGTGCAAATGGCTTTCTGCTGAAATGTGGTGTTGCTCTGTATTAAGCTACAGTGGGTCTAGTTTTGACCCTCTGTACGCAGGTTAGACGCTGTGCATTCAAATCAATGAGTTTACTCAGTTCATTCCATTCTGAGCAAAGGCACCGTCAAGGTTTGCTGTCTGAGGCCTCACGCATTTATTCCTGGTGGGTTGTGCTCCGAGCTGAGCAAGCTGCTTTGCTGCTGGGAGGAAGAGGAGGCCCCGCTCGGTCTCCAGCTCGCTGCTGTGGGGTTGGACCCTCAGGCGTGCTGCAAGCAGAGACTGCTCTGCTCTGTGCATTGAGATCTCTCATTAAGGTTAGGGCCAGGCTGCGCTCCAGTTTTGGCGTAACGGCTCAATGCTGGTAGCTTGCTCTACACGAGGGTTTTTACTTTAAGGCCTCAGCACACAGAAGCTCCCTTTAAAACTGGAAACAAAGAGATTTTGAAATAGATTTTGCCAAAAGGCAGCAGGCTGCTGAGCACAGGATCTGTATCTCGGAGTGGTTGGAGAGGTGGTATGAACCCTGTAGTGAAAATGAAAGGTGGGCTCTCCACAGGGGAAATCTGTTTTCTTCTTCGCTAGATAAAGTTTGTGTCACACCCTTTGTACTGCTTTACCATACTATATGCAGTTGTGTTTGTTTGCCTTATGAACATACACATATGACATATGATATGTCTTCTGACATATCAGGGCAGGTATTTCCAGAAATTAAGTATATATCCAGTAAAAAGGAATTAAAAATATGCTTTTCCTTCTATGATTTTAGAAACTCTGTTGCCTTTCCATTTTCTTGGCATCTCCCTGGCATGATGAAGGGTACTGGGGTACCGCATTTTCCTGCTCTGTATCGTTCATCACTATTCATGCTTCAGTTAGGTCACTTCTCACCCACCTTCTCCAGAAGGACGCCAGCCTCTGCTGCGTCCCAGACACACAGCTCGCCTTGTCCCTCATCATTTCCAGCTCCTGTCTCTGAATCCTCTACAAGCAAAGCTCCCTATAAACTTGCCCGTATATCAAAAGAATAGAGAACTCATTGCTATGGACCTAACAATGTATCTGTTTATGAAAATTAATACGCATCTAATTAGCATGTTTAAAACCTCAATATTTAAAAGTACTAGAATTTGCATATATTTGCATGTGTTACTAATTTCATAGAGTCTTTGATGAAATGCACAGTCCAGGGCTGCTTTGAATATGTGACTTTACCTTTTCAAACCCCAAAGTATTTGCATCCCTCCCGYTGGGCAGCAGCCCTCCCTGGCCAAGCACGCGGGTGCCGGGCCCTTCTCCGTGACCCGTGGGAGCCCCCGAGGGTGCAGTAGCCCCCGGCCCTCCCTCCTCCTGGGGAGTATCCCCAGTCAGCTCATTTTGTAACTGCTCTGCTTCCTGGAGTAAGCCCTGTGCCCGGGGAAGTTTCCTAAGCACAGTTTGCAGCTAGATACTCATTTCTCGTTGCCTTCCAGCGCGAGCTAAGCCAGTGGTGCCCTCCGAAACCTCCCCACCCGGCCCCCCGCGCCTGGCAGGACTGGGGCTCTGCGCAGGCCCTTTCCCCAAGAGCTAATGTGCTGTGTTTTCTCTTAGAGCATCCTCCAGAAAGCTGCTCGTATCTAATCCACTAATGCTGATCAGATATTCAAAGGGAACACTGAATATGAAACTGCAGTAACCAGAACCCATTAACCGTCATGTTACAACAAAGCTGCAGTTTTCAACACCCATCAGGTCCCTGGCGGCGTTCAGATATGATTTCCTGAGTTTAGTATGTCATATCCTAATTACACCGAACAGCAGTTGTCACAGAGCACTCTGCTTAGCAGGCAGCGTGTGCGCTCCCCAGCGCAAACCCCGGGGACGGCGGCGCAGCTACGTCGCCCGCTCCTCGCTGCGCAGGGGCTGCGCTCCAGGGTGAAAGGACGCAGAAGGCCCCAACCACTCGCTCCTGGACTGGAACCGTTCTCCTTCCCATCCTTTGCGATGTATCGCCAACAAATGGAGAYGTTTAAACTGACTCAGGCACCAGGCGCCAGTCGCGTCGCTGAGGTTAAGGAGAAGTTCTCCGAGCGGGAGCGAGGTCCTGCGCTGCATTCCCGGGAACGCCGGCCTGGGCTGCCGCCGAACGGGGCGGGAGAGCGACCAGGCGGCTCGCTTCGGCACGCAGGCCGTGCAGCACGCAGCAACGGTAACGCTTCCCGCCACCCTGCCGATTTACAAGAGGAAGAGGCTACTACAGCGAGCGCTAACGCAGCACCCCAGCGTTTCGGCAGCCCGAGCCGCGGACCTCGTCCYGCAGGCGCGGCGGGGCGAGCCGGGCGGCAGAGACGCAGAGGGCTCTGGCAGAGCGCAGCCGCCGGCCTCGTCCGGCCCGGGTGGCCGGCGCTGGGCACTGCCAGCGGCCACGGCGGGAGCGGGATGAGGCCCGTAACGGCTTCACTCCTGCCAGAGAGAGAAAGCGCCAGACACTCTCAGCAGCGAAAATGAACCTAAGGCAACGGCGAAAAGGAAAAATACTGTGATGATTAATAGAGGGCCCTCACTTCACGTCCCTGATAACCATGCAGAACATAGCTAGATGGGATCTGCTGCCATCATGCATTTTGACGGTGGTGCCATAAAGCATCAGACTGCTTGCACAGCTTGGAACTGGAATTCAAACACAACTTTACTGTTACGAGTCTGTTCTTCCCTGCTCATAGGAGGACCAAAGCCAGCCCAAATTACCCAAATGCCGCTTTCAAAGCCTGTTAAATACACAGATGAAACCTAAACWTGAAGTTCACTGCAGTAAATACTGAGGACAGGTCCGAGGGAATGCTAGGACAGGCGGACTCATCCCAAGGGGAAGTGCCCCAGGGCCCCCTTCTGCAGAGGGGAAAATCTGGATCGCTGGAGGGGAGGAGAGAGGGGCCCGCAGRGCCGTGGGCTCGGCCCTGGGCTGGCCGCCGGCAGCGGTGCCCGTCCAGCCGCCCCCTCCACCCCAGCCTCTGCTTCGCTCTGAGGTCTGAAATGAGCTGCCAAACCTCTCTCCTCCGCCGTTTCTCTCCGGCTCGAAAGAGGAGAGCAGCAGTGAAGCTTCCCGGTGCCGGGGCAGCAGCTGAGCACGGGCTGGTTCCTGCCGCGGCGGCAGRTGAACGGCTGCTTTGCATCACGAATCTTGTCACTGTACTTTTAAAGGGAAAAAACAGACGGTTGAAGCTTTTCTGTTTATTTTCAGAGCCCATAAACCCCATTTTTTCCACGCAGCCAGCAGAAACAGGCCCTGCTCTGAGCTACGCGTCTCGCACGCGTGTTCCTGCTCTCCTTGGGACTGAGAGCGCCCGTGCGAAGCCTCCCTGGATGCCACCAGCACGGCATCAACAGCCTGTCGCCTCCCTCGTTTCATYAGCGCAGTCGAACAACACACGCCTCCGACGGCGAAGTCCAGCGCGGAGATCACCACGGAGTTAACGGGAGAAGCGCCGTCAGCACCGCCGCAGCTCCGCACCGCTCTGCGCCTCGGCCGCGCCAGGCCGCTTCCCCGCAACGCTATTTCAGCTAGCGCCGACTGCTCCCTCCCTGAATTTTTATTGCTTTCTTTCTGTGATTTTCAGCCTCTTTCATTCTTCTTCACACTGATAAAATGAGGTGTTCTGCAGCAATACATAGCAGTTACAATGCAATGTAACGTTTATTTTTTCCTATCAGGCTACTTTTTGGCTGAAAAGATTTGCAATTACACTTTCTTTTTCTTTCATTTTCTAACTAGCATGTTTTGCTCCTGCCATTTCTTCTGCCTTCAGATACTCCTTTAAATAACATCAAGCATTCAGTATAATTAAAGCTGTGCAGGAACAATCCTTTAACACACAGAGCAAGAGATCTCCCAAGGAAAATATGGGCTTTAGTTATTTCATTCAGTAGTAATGGAAACAGTATGTGCTCTTGACCCCAGCAAGGCCTCGAAAACTCAGTCCTCAGGAGGAAAACAGCCAAAACAGCAAAGCCTTAATTCAGAGACATGAGTCTCCTGAACTAGGCACCAGAGTCCTCTACTGATGCTATAATCATAGGTCAATGCCACTTTAAACCAACTTAGGGACTATTTAGAGGCAGGCAAAGGACGTATTTGATCCATCTCCTCTTTTAATCAGTCCTTCTTGCTTATTGATGGAGCCTCAGCTCCCAACCGCAGCAGCCTCAAGGAGCTGCAAACACCAGCAGTCTGCACGGCGCCGCGGGGCAATCTGCCAGGCGGCACCGGCGCCGGCGCAAGGCTGCAAGGCTGCAAGGCTGCAAGGCTGCAAGCCAGCGCGTCGTTGGAGTTGTCACCAGCTGTCCCCAGCTTCACCTGCCTTCCGAGTACAACCCATCACCGTCTGGGACACAACGGGGGGTGAGGGGCTTAACAGTCGTTTTAATCTTAACAAGCACTTGGTCACCCATAAAGGACTTCTCTGTTTAGGCTCAAAGGTACTTTGTGTTAGACTTTATCTTTTTACTAAATCTTCTTTGAAATGCTCCCCTTTCCCTGCCAATAAGATCGAAAAAGAGACAAGAAAATAATCATAGTTTTTGATTACATATTTTTTAAAACCTGTTCTGCACACAAGGAGGAGGGAAGCCAGCAGAAGGTGAAGCCCAAACAGCCCCCATTTATTGTGGCTCCAGCTACACRGGGTCAATGAGCTCCGCTCACTTGTTTCCTCATTATACTTCTGTTTCCTTTAATGGTCCCTCCAGCTTTTCAAGCACTGAACACTATGCCTCTGCTTTGCAGTTTTCTGAATATCTCTCTGTAATTTGAGCAGCACCAGTAGGTTCTCACTCAGAGACCTTGAAGTCCTTCAGTGTGTCGTCTTGTCAGGCTCATTTGATCTTACCAATTGCTCTTCTATTTCATATTCTTTCATTGGCAGAGAAATTTTTCATCTAATTCTTGAACTCTGGCGTAATTCAACAGATAGGGCTTAGGCATCATCTTCTACACACCTCTGGCATAAATTTACAGCAAGTTTAAAGGACTGYATACAAAGCCAGGTTTAAGTTCAGCCTAATTTTTGTTTTTTCTTTCTGATTCTTCTTCTTTTAAAAAGCAGAGGGAGGTGGGCARGAAGGATGGACTGGCTGTTACCCAGATGAACAAGCAAGGCTGTCTGGGCGCAATTGTAGCCAAATCAAGACCTCCCTGCTTCCACACTCCGGAAATGCGTGGCAGGCAATGGCCAGCTGCAGAGCAGGACCTCCGGGGAGGCATTCCCGGACTGCTACCCCGAGTCCTGCATGTGGAAATGGCAGCAGGAGGTGGCATAGATGTGCTCAGAATGGACTTTTCTAAAATTGCAACTAGAAGTCCTGTGCAGAGAGCAGAAGTGAGGGATAGTTGTTTGGGGGAGATTTTTGTGCGAGGAGGAGCATCTAGGGGAGAGTTTTACTCTTTTCTCCAAATACATCTGTCTGACTGAGGGCTCCTGTGAAGTTGAACGACACGARATCTCTTGAATAGCAGGATGTCTGGCAGAGAATTAGAGAAATACCTCCTAATACAAATTGTGGGTTGKGCTTTCAAGAAAGGGTTGTTGTGAAGCTGCAGGGATTTCAGAAGGAAGTAGAGAAGATAATTGATGCCTGGTTCAAAAGCAATTATGACAATTAGGTTTTTAATTTAGTCTCTGCAAAATTTGGGATTCTTAGAAAATGTAAACAAACAGCTCTAAAAATATTAGCATCTCTCCTGTTGAGCATCCTCCCCAGATCCTGGCAAAATGAGCTACCTGCAAGGCTATGCTTGCCTAGCAATCTTGGGCAGGATTTGCAGAGAGATGATCATAGAAAATTCCCTCAGTTTTG
Organism: Rhea americana; assembly: GCF_003343005.1. Lineage (NCBI taxonomy): Eukaryota > Metazoa > Chordata > Aves > Rheiformes > Rheidae > Rhea > Rhea americana. The sequence goes on along the minus strand of NW_028186513.1, from coordinate 301,118 downwards.
TCCAAAAGCTACAGGGCTGTCCAGGAAACTGAAGAAAGGAGCTAACCCCCAGTTCCCAGAACTAGTCTCAAAGAGGGACAATCTGTGAGCTGTCACTGCATCACCACTGCAGTATGCGCAACTGGTAGAAGATGCATTGAACAGCTATGTCTAGTGCTTATTGCAAGAACTCCATAGTGAATCCACACCGATTTCCACAGTGCRGGTGCTCTCACAGTACAGGATTTCTGCTTGACAGGTTGGTGGAAATATCTGCTTCTCCCTGTAGTTGAATCTTGCACAGATCTCTGTGTGCACTACGGAAAGAGCCCCCTAAAACACTGTAATTTGTCTCAACTAGGACTGCAGCATCTTTCCTTGGTCAATAGAAAATGACCTTTTCTTCCTGCATTATGGAACTGTTGTGAACTAGGGCTAGAGATCGTGTGTCYGGGCCACATCCCATCCTGCAGTCGTGTGCTCCTGTTGCTGTTCTGCGACGTGTTGCAGAGATGATCAGAAGCGACTGCAGGCTTTGGGGAGCAGCCTGGCCCACTTCAGGAGGAGCTGGTTCCCCAGGTTTCCTTGCTGTCTGTGCTGCAGGGCATGGAGCTCACAGCCATGCTGGTCACTTTTGAAAATCTGGGTTGAATTTGTCTTTTACTTTAAAAAGCCACACAACCGAGGGGTCAGCAGCCCCTCACAGCATTACAAGATGTATTACAGCTTTTTTTCTCATGTTCCTTTTCATGCCACATCCMGACTAATGAGCTCTCGCTTTCCACRTGCTGCCACAGGTTCAGCCCGTACGAGTGGTATGATGCTCATCCCTGCAACCCAGGCTCAGACATCGTAGAGAACAACTTCACCCTGTTGAACAGCTTCTGGTTTGGGATGGGAGCATTGATGCAGCAAGGTATGGTGGCTCCCTTCCTCCTCCACACCCACTCACCCTCCTGCTTTTTCTCCAACACAGATCTTTTGTTGTTGCTTTTCAAATTTAAGTTTTATTTGTGACAGGAGCAAGATAAAACATCTTTGTGCCTGTCAAAAGCAAGCAGCTGCAGCAGAAAGAATAATGTTGCRAGCCCTCTCCGGGCTGTCAGGCACAGCGCAGCGGCGCAGGGGAGCAGGGCTGCGCTGCCGCTCGCTGGCAGCACCGGCGCGGCCGGGCTGGCCGAGGTGTCTCCCAGCGGTTATGGAAGCGCTTGTCAACCCCAGCTTTTCTCTCCTTGCTGAAAAGGCACCTTCCTGTGGGAGAGGGGAGACGGCCCCCGTCCGGCAGCCTTGCTGCTCTGGGAGCCCGTGTGCTGGCAAGGACGCRTCTCCCGGCTCTCTCCCCGATGGAGACGTATCACAGAGCGCAGCCTGCTCCGAACGGGGCAGCTCGCGGGCGCCGAGCGCGCGGGGGGCAGCCCCGGGCGCTGCGCTAGGGGCTCTGCCGCCGGGAACGGGGCCCAGAAAGGGTTAATGAGATAAACAGCTCCAAGAATTAATGTCACCGGCGGGAACCAGCCGTGATCCGGAGCTCGGAACGTCTCGGTGGCTGCATATCGACATCATTCGCTCACTCTGAATTTCATTTTCGCGTAGACATCCATTCGAGTCGGGCTGGTTCGTCCGCGCAGCTAGGATGGCGAAACAGGGAGGGGACAGGCCCCAGGGCTGAGCCTCGTCTGCGGCAGCCCAGAGGAGGCTCCCAAGTTTTTTCTCCCACAAAGCCCATCAGATTTCTTCCTGAGAGGAGGCCGGACCTGGCTGACTGCCTTTCCAGCCCTAGAGAGACCAGGAACATCGCTGTGCACGCTGCCCAGCCCTGGAAGAGCTCTGGGAAAGTCTTCATCCCGGGCAGAGCGGACAGAGCCCTCGTCCTCCCTGGAAACYCGAGCAAACGAGCCTCCCTTGCAGCCTTTCTCTCTGGCCCTCGCCTGTATTTGTGCCTTGCGCGTGTCGTGGGGTGCAGCCCCGGCGGCAGCAGCTCGCCCCACGGCCGCGGGGCCCGGCGTGGTGGGGGACCGCGAGCTCACGCGCTACGGCAGRACAGTAACTGCTACGAACGACGCGCACACGCTTCGGCCGGCGTCGCGAGGAGCCACGAACGGCCGGCCCGGGCCCCGAGGAGGCGCCTTTCCACGATCCCTCTCCAGACTCGCTCCATCTTAAATCAGAGGGGCTGCTGGCCCTGTGCTCCATCCCCATTTTTATCCTCGTCTGGTCATTCTGCACGTTGTCAAACGGTCGCGAAACCCTCCCTCGAGCAGGACGACGGCTGCTGCGGCAAAGCGGACTGTGCGGAGCTTTTGCAAGCGGCTCTCGGAGCAGCCACTCTGTGCTAGAGCAAACGTTTCAAATCTTACTGCTATCAGACACCATAGTGACAGGAACCTTAGAAATCAGATACATGGATGGAACAGAGTAGATTTGTTAGGAAAAGAGCAGAAGGTGAACTTGTGAGTAATTCTGAATAAAGAACAAAATTCAACCGTGATCTAATTACAGAAAATTCAGGAATAGCAATAAGTGGAAAATGTCAAAGACTTGTCACACTAATTCTATCATGTATTAGCGGTTATAGACAGAGTAAAAGGACCATAGCATCGGCTCGGCAGCACTCACAGTAATACTGCTCTGGGCTCTTCCTGCTGACACTGCTGCAGCTTTTAATAAAGATTCTTCCCAGATCTCGGCCGCCCTGATGGACAGTGACAGTTCCCAGCAAGATGGTTTAGCAGGATGAATCATCCTCTTATCAGATGCTGATAAATGAAAAGAGCTGTATGCTTTTTAACTCTATTCTGCATCTAAGAAGAAAAATATTTCAAAGCCAGACTGATGTCACACCTTCCAATGCATCAAAGGACAAGAGACAGAATGGGAAAGGAGCAGGATCTTGACAAGCACTGAAACAACCCTTGAAATCCACAGCTTCTCTGCTTCCTGGTGCTTCCTTGCTGCACTTGGATAGCAGAAAAGCTACGCTCCATGCTATGCTTTGATGCCATGCTGTTTAAAATTGCTTTGCAAAGCCCAATCTTTGTTGCAAGTTCCAGGTTGGACRTATCCTCTGAATGCAGTTGTTTCAAACTCAAAGCTCTTTCCTGGCTTTAAAAAGTGTCTTGGGTGATTACAAAAATAGCACAACCCATTTAGTCCTTCATGTCTGCTCAGTAAAAGTCGTTCCAGACCTGTTACACCTTTTTTGCTGTAACATCTCCTGCTTCCCTACTTCTAAACTGCTATACAAAGTACTGGATCCTGATAGTTCCTTTCTCTCACTGTTTGATTAAAAAAAAAAAAAAAAGTGTGTATTTGAACACAATCCCTAGAGTCAGTCCTTTGAAAAGTAATCCATAAAAAAGCAAAGCACTTTTTAAATGGCAGAACAAAACACTCATAAAAGTTCATAAATGGCTTGCTATTTAAATCTCATAAAAGCAGCCTAGTTAATTACTTCAGTTTGAATGTTTCCTGTAAATTGTGCACTGTACTCAAGGTCAGTCATAAAGGGAGAAGCTTTTTCTGCAAATGCTAGAAAAAACCCCACTGATTTCCTTGCATGCAAGAAATCTGGATAATTTGCCTCTGAAACAGTTGGCTTTAATTGCATAGCTGTTACATTTTGAAAGTGAAACCTAGTCCTTCAAATATATATATAGAGATGCACACACACATATATATGTACAAATATATATATAATGCATACATGTGTATATAAAATGGGTCCTTTCTCTCTGTTTCCTTTTCTATCCTTCTCCTACCCCAGGCTCTGAGCTGATGCCCAAAGCGCTGTCTACACGGATCATTGGTGGCATATGGTGGTTCTTCACCCTAATTATCATCTCGTCCTACACGGCCAACCTTGCCGCCTTCCTGACTGTGGAGAGGATGGAATCCCCCATCGACTCAGCAGATGACTTGGCAAAGCAGACAAAAATAGAGTACGGAGCAGTGAAGGACGGAGCTACTATGACCTTCTTCAAGGTGAGCTCAAGCACAGGCTTTCTGCCATCCAGGCAGAGACGCAACGTTCTCAGGCCAACAGGAGTGAGAACAAAAAACCAAGACAAAAGTGCTATTAAGCCACTTCTCCTTACAAGAAAGTTGCGTCCGTCTTGCCTCTTTGTCCCAATCACTGTAGCTTACCTAGATTCACATCACGACTAACTCTCCTTTCCCAGTTGCTAATAGAAGTCATAATTATTAAATTATGTTGATTTTATATTTTACTGTACCAAATATTGGATCAGGTACACTAAAATGTTGCACATGCTAGGCACAGCAGGAAGGGGTAGCTCATATCAAAGCCCTACAGAAAAATCACGTTCCCCAAGTATCTCACATACTTTCACATCCCACCTGCTGCCGTTCCTCCTCCTGCCGCAGGACCAACCCCAGGGAGCTCTCGGCTAAGCCCTTCACCTTGCAGGGGCGTCAGGATCCAAACAGAGACRAGAGCATACAAAAACTACAGCTAAAACTGTACCGATGCCGCAAAGTGCACTCCCTGGCCATGATTTGTTTTACAGCTGAAATACCTTTCTTTYCTTACAAATACTCACATTAATATAATCAAGGTTCATTAACCAGCACAATTCAAAGAGGATGAAACAAAAAGCCCACAATGGATAATACTGATTGAAAAGCAAACAGCTCAAACTAGGTGTTGGGTTTATTTTTTGTTCATGCTCATCTTCTCTCAGAGATGCTGAGAAAAGGCATGGCTTGCACATAGATTTATTTTTTATTATTTTTTCTTCATTGTTTTTATTCACTCTTTGGTCATTATCTGTCTACTTTGATATGGGGCTTGTCTAGCATTTGTTAGCATTAATAATTAAAWTGAATGATCTCGTACTAGTACCAGGATTACAGCACAGCAGATATACATAAATAGAATTACATCCCTTATAAATCAGAGATTAATTAGCATAAATAATTTGAGGGAAAAAGTTACTTACTTATGTTCAAATATAACGGAGAAAAAAATCTATCAGAGTAACTCAGAGTCAAAGAAACTCCAGAGAAACTTTATTCCAGAGTCGAAGAGATTGGAGTTGGGTGTTCCCACGTTTGCGTATGAAGCGCGTTAACGCACGGCTCCGGCGACGGGCGCGACAGGGAAACGTCGGAGCAGCAGCATCTTCCACGCGGCCCAGCGCCCCGGGAACAAGCAGCCGCCGCGTGTCGGCAGTCGGATACCGGCTGCCTCTGCGGCACCGCGGCCGCGGGCAGCTGCCCCTCCGCCCCCCGGMCCCTCCAAAGCCCCTGCGAGCCACCGCCACCCGTGCGCCGCAGCCAAAAGGCCTTGCTGTCTTCCCCCTAACGCACGGCTCAGAGAGGACTCGCATTTCACCATTGCCTCAGAACTGGAAAGAAGCTGAGAGAGTTAAAAAGACCTTTGAAACCACAGCTGGGCTGTAAAAATACATGTCAAAAAAAGAGCAAGAGAATGAAGGAATAGAAATGAGGGCGATTAATCTAAGGAACGATCATCTTGGCAAACACAAGGCTCGGAGGGGAATTTAAATTTAAAAATGAATTTTAAAAACCGTCCTTCAAGAGGAGGCTTTGGAATAAGCCAGGCAGGCTGCGCGGGGCCCGAGCACCGGCGAGGCGCGAGGAGCCGCGAGCCCCACGGCGGGGCCGGCCGCGGCGCAGTGGGGACACGAGACGTCCCCGGCCAGCTCTTTGCCAGCAGCAGCCCCGGCAGAACAGAGCCCACCCCGAAAAGCTGCTCCGATTTGCTCTCTTTCGCCTTAGCACAGAAGTCCGCTGTGGGCCCGAGCTGCCCCAGCCCTGCGGGGACGGGGACGGGGACGGGGACGGGGACGGGGACGGGGACGGGGACGGCGACGGGGACGGCGACGGGGCGCCTGCCGCTGCCGCTGCCCGGGCCGAGCCTTCCCCCCCCGCTCACCCAAACGCCAACGGAAATATATGTGCCAACGTATGACACAGCTCACGCTCTAAAAAGCGGGTTGTATCCGGAATACTGCAATAAATTGAATAGTTGCAGTGTAATGGCAKCGAGATTAGGCAGTCAGCAGTTTAATTGCCAAAACTCATTAAAGGGAGCCAACGTGCTGAATTTTAATAACAGGAAAGAACGCAGCATTTTTCTGCATATTTGTAACTTTTCTTGGCTATGACTTGGCTTCAGAGCCATTACTCTTTCCAAGCCCCCATGCTTATTTTGACAGCAGCAACACAGATTGGTAAGGAAACATGAAAGATTTTGTTTGGTTTGGTCTTTAATTAATCCTGGGAAATGCAAATACGGCATGGAATAGCAGGTTGCCACTGATTAGTTTGCTTTTTGCAACTGAGCTGGTGCATGCAATTTTGTCTTTGGCATGGGCAGATGCATTGTATTACCTTCCAAAGGCAATATAAACCTAGAACAGCTATTAGGAGAAGACCAACTTTTACTGTTGTGTTTTAACTACTCTTTCCAATAAGAGTTTTATATAGAAATAGAAGAAAAATGGGGTTTTTTTTAGATCATCAAGGACACAGTATCTTTTATCACTTCGTATCAGTCTCCATCAGAGCCATTCTTCAGGCTTCTAACAGGCATTTGGCAGGGTTTATTTATGCAGTGTGTTTTCCTTTTTCTTTTTTATTATTATTGTTGCTCAGAGATAAATTATCAGGGATGTCCCTTCTGACAAGCATTTCAATTACTGGAGCAGCAGGAGCGCTCACGTGGGACGCTACGTTCATCTGTCCTTCATGCAAAGGGAATCGAGGAGCACGTGTCTAACAGTCGGGAGAATCCCCCTGCGCCCCTCAGCCTTCGGCCGCACCTTCGTTCAGCGACAGGGCAACGCTGCAGCGACTCCGGTGCAGCTGCTCGGCCAGCGCTGTCTTCGCGGGGACATCTGCGAAACCAGAGCACCGGGCGAGTCGGTGACCGAGCTGCCTGTGCGGGCACCCGCCGCGCCTGCCGAGGCCCGTGCTCCTTCAGCGGGGCCGGGGGCACAGCGGAGCGCAGCCCGCCACGGCAAAGCCCCCGGCAGCCGAGCGCGGCTGCGGCGTGCTGCGCCCTGGTTCGGACCCCGCCGCTACACCCGTGTTACGGATTACCCGCAGTGATCAGCGCTCCCCTGCTCCGGGCTCAGCGTTAAAAATCCCGCCGGCCGCCCCCTTCCCGCCGCCGCGCTCTGCTGCTTCCGTCGAGACGCGGCAGCTCGTGGGCCCACAGCGATTCGGGGCTCTGGGGTCCCGGACCACAGGAGAGAGCGCGTGTCGGCCCCGGGAAAGCGTGGTGCAGGAGCCGCCACCGCGGGAGCAGTGGGAAGCGGGCTGGCGGGGAAGGCAAACGCCTCCGGCTTGGTCTCCGGGAAGACCCCCCAGACGTTAAACGACGCTGCTGCCTGCTGTCAGGGCTGGGACGGTTGAGGGCTCATTCTAAGCTCACTGAAGCCACAGTCGAAGTTACCTGCTGAATCAAGTCGGTGCRATCTTGTTCTCAGAAAGGCTTTTTGCCTGCGAGGCTCCCTAACCAGCGAAAGCAAATAGGAATCACGAGTGAGAGTTTTAGTAGCTGTATTGGCAGATTTCGACTCCTTGAAAAGAGCGTTTGAGAAGCTATTTACTCCCTGGGATGCAGATTGGGTTACAGGAATAAACACAGATCAATTAGCGTGGGAACAGCATCTAGCTTCCACTACAGATCATGCCAAAAATCCTTCACATCTCGTGAAGGATGCGGCCTCCCTCTGAACAAATGCTGGGTTTAATGTGCAGTCCAGAGTATAGGTGCGAGTGTGTGCGTACATATATATTCACTTGCACAGAAATGCTAAATTCTCAAGAGTAAGTATCTTCAGTTGGTGAAAATCAATTTATTTTTTCATAGAGGCTGGAATTGAAAATCGCAAGCCTGCACGTTACTTTCTTGCCTGATAAAAAAGCATATATGTCTTGGCAAGATGCCTTATATTGGCTCCTCTAAACTATTCCATTAATTTATTTGGTGACTGGTTTGAAACACTGGTTATTAAAGGTAGCTTCTGAGCTCTGACTCTACGGGACGAAGTCAGAGGCGTTCCTGCACTCGGAGGGGCTGTTGCTCCTACCTGCGTCGCCTTTCGACCTGAGGCAGGGTTTCAGTAAGGTGCAGGAGGGAGCTGGTGGAGCAGGCTCGGATGCTACCAGCCCTGGCCAAAACGCGGAGCAGCTCCACTCGCGGGAGGCAGCGGCAGAGGTGTAAGCARGAGACAGATGTGTCACCCTGATGGCACTGTGGCTGGCTGCATTAGCAGCATTAAACTACCGCCTTTTTTTATTGGCAATAATCTGTCATCCCGAACGCTCTGGGATTTTTCCATCGGGAAGGAGTCAGTGTCGGGTGACTGCCTCTACCTTAATGCTTTGGAGCCACTGAGCAGTTTCTCCTCCCCTACCTTTGCAGCAGAGCTGAGGTCTCTTGGAGRGGATCTGGAGATGTGACCCTGGGGAAGCTCTGCCCCATCCCCTTCCTCCCAGGGGACGCAAGGGGACAGCATGGCCTCTCCTGGCCACCATTTCAGATTTTTTTTATGCAGCCCATAAGTAAAACGGCGATTCCATACAAAAAAAATGCACCCAGCCATTACACCCAGCCCCTGCACAACAAAGATCGTTTCAAACCTGTAATTAATCCCATCAAAGATTTTTTTAAGGTAAATTACTCAATATATAAAATCAGAGGGGATAAATGTCCAGCAAAATAAACACAATCATATGCATTCTTTACTATTTATTTATTACCAACAAATTATCATGCCTGATGAGAAGATTTGCTCATCCGAATTGTATGTTCTCAATTCCCCATAAATAAATGGCCACTTTTGAAGTGCAGTGGAAGTACTCGAGAGAAGGGGAGGGGGGATTAGACCCATGCGGCTGTAAAATCGCTGCCTCCGTCCATCCTTCCAGGAAACRTGGAAAAGGTGCAGCTACAGCAATTAGTTCCCTGGAAGTGAATGGCTTTTGCCCACAGAAAGAGGGAAGGGCAGCGGCCGGGGCCGCCCGGACGCGGGCGCGAGGCGGGGAACCGTGCCGTGCCGGCTGGCGACCCACGATTGCTTTTAAATTGGGCTTTTAGCAAATAGCCAAATCAATCAACGTGCTCGTGCTGCGCCGAGGGTTGCAGCTGGTGAGCTTGCTCTGGGGGGAGGCGTCCGGCCGAGCCGGAGAAGTTAACGCAGCCTAAATCCCCGGGCAGGAGGAGGAGGACGGGCTCCCGGCTCCGCGGAGAGGCAGCCGCTGCCCCGAGCGCAGCCCGCGTCCGGGCAGCCCCGGCCGTGCCGTGGGCCCGGCCCGTCCTCGCGGCGTGTGTCAGCGCGCCCCTGTCTTAGGGGAGAGGGGCCCTCGCTGCGGGAGACGCGAGGACCCGCGGCAGGCGTGGGGCAGGAGAGCGGCGAGGAGCGCCCGGTGCCCGCAGGCGGCGTGCCGCCGAACGGCCYGGCCGCGGCAAGGGCTGAGAAACCAGGGCCATCCTGGCATCTCGAAACACGGTTAGCTCCTTTCAGCCGGTCAGGAGGAGCGATTCAAGAAGAGAAAAGTGTTTTTTTTCTGTTGCAGGGAGCCCTGTCTCATGTAATTTAAGCTGCCTGAAGAGCTACCGTGCCTCATGCAAGTCCTATTAGCTTCACTAAATGCAGCCTATTGATTTTTTGCCAGTTTATTTTGCTCTCTGCTTTAAGCTGGGAGAACGCTGATGTTGTTTAAGAGTTTTGTGTCAACACCCAAGGAGCATTAAGCGCAGGAAGAGAAAGAGCGAAAGGGAGAGCTAGTGAACTCAGAGGCCTCTGCTGTGAACTATATAAATGTTAAACAAGTCGTTATCAGCAAGTCCAGTACGTTATTCATTTCAATTACCCGTTGTAATGTACAGATATTTAATAATCCTTTTGGAGGCTACATTTCTTGCTGCTCTTTGAGGTTTGATAGATGCCACAAATCTACCTTTCAGGCACTGGGCCAGATTTTCAAGTGAGGGGGATTATCCTGTCTCTTGAATGGAGTTTGCTCCAGAACCTCCAGCACAGCAAGTTCATCAAGTGGATTATAGCAAGCATGAATTTTAACCAAGAAGAAATAAGTCCATGGATATTTGAGTYAGGAGAATGAGCCAACAGGGTTAAAGACAGAGAAATAGCCTTTGTTAATGCACAATCCAAACCAAATTTGGGATGTGTTACATACCATAAAAACAGGTCAACTTTCACTGAACATTTAGAAAAAGGAGGAGGTCAGGCAAAGCATTGGAAATATAAAATATTATGAAGGGTTTTTCATTTTAGCTATATCTTTTAATTATTTTACCATGCCTTATAGAGAGTTTTTAATCAGAAAAATCTCTGCAGGCATCTTTTAGATGGTACCAAAAAAATGAGGAGGAGATGTGGTAACAGCAGCTGAGATTGGCTAGGGCTCCATGTCCTGATTTGTTGTTTTGTTTTAAATATAAGAGCGTGAATGTAAAAGAAAGATAAAGAACAGCTAAAATAGAGAGCGTAGCTCGTCCTGCAGCTGCAGGTGAGCCTTAGCTTTACTCTAGGCAAAGCACAAACACTTATCAGCCCCTCTGACTTATCAGCCAGCTTCAGGCTTTTGCTAAGTAGTGTTGCGGGGGAGGATGTTTTGGCTGACTAAGCTGGCCTCTTACTAAATCAGAAGGAAAAAGGAGATCTAGGAAAAACAAGAATTTAGGCAGAAAAGAAAAACGGCTCATAAAGGCACAGGCAGCAGCACGAACACAAGCCTCAACGCCCTAGTGCTCTTCCAGCCGCAGCTGGGTGCGGAGAGGAGCGATGCACCGATTTCCTCTCTCGGGCTGTGTCTCCGCTCGGTACCGCTCCGGTGAAGCTAAGCATCGCGGGGCCTGGGAGAGCACCCTGCCCTGGGGCTTCCTGCCCCAGCTTGCACCCCTCCGGCCAAGAGAAGCTTATCCGGCCTTCTCGGCACAGCGGTAAGGCAGCCAGGGTTGTTGGGTCTGTTTTTCCTTTAAACAAGGACGGAAACACAAGCGACAGGAGCTCCTTCCCGCTTCCTTATGACGTCTATTTTGAGCAGGGATTTTCTCGAGGAACCACTGCAGGGGCAGCACGATGAGACACGGAGCGCAGCGCTGTTCGTTTGGATGGCTGGGGACACCACGCTATGTCGCCACAACAGCACGCGACAGGCTCTGCCAAACACCCGTTGGCTCCACGGGTTTGCAAGCACATGCATCRACCATATGGACGGGCAAGTGTGGACACTGACAAATAAATTTGTATCGTTTGGGAAGGAAACAGGTACTTCCCTCCAGGCCTGTAGGCCTTCAGGCAGGTAACGCAACAGAGCSGTGACTGCGCTTCCCGCAGAGCTCGCCTGTCGGTCCCACCGCCAGAGTCCGCCCGGTGCCCGCTCAGGGAGACCCAGGCTGCTGCAGCCGAGCTGACATTGCTACCTAAAGCAAGTATTTTGGTATGAGCTACGTCACACACAGGAACACAGAGACCAAAGCAGCAAGTATTCAAGAGAAAGCCAAAGAGACTCTTCCTGCAGTATCTTCCTAGATTTTGTGCAGGTTAAGTCTTTTTTGACAAACTACATAAAGACAATGCAGGAGGAGGTCACAGATTAATCAGTGGTATATTTAAAATGTTATGGAAAGATACTGAACAGCTGTGTATCATTCCACCCAACACATTTTCTAATGAAAAATGAAAATTTCTAATGCAAAATGGAAAAGCATTCATATTAATAGTAACCTAGAAAACATAATCCCTTTTTTCTAATAGACTGTATGCTGATAGTGGAAGAATATCCATGCTTATCTTTAGCTGTAAGAAAATCTTGAGTATTTCTATGCCTCTGTTTATGTGGATATGTTAAATTTGTTTGGCAGTTGCACAGATCTCAGAGGAGACATGTTTTCTTGTGAGGCTTGGAGGATAGACAAAAATATAATAGAGAGTGTGCAAAGAAGAAAAACATGCCCTCTGAAATGTTCTCTGTCTTCTCTCATTGTGCAGAAACATCACAGGATAAACAAAAATCTGGTTAGGAAACTAATAAGTTTAAACAGATATACTGATAGTCTGTCACTCTAGCAAGTTCTGCAGGGCATCAAGGCAAGATCTTGCTGTACCTTACTGATGCGAATGAATATTTCCACTTAAAATATAAGGTCTCTGGAGCAGGGACTGTATTTTTGTTCAGTGTTTGCACAACATGAACTACAACGGAATCATCTTCTCCTGTTATGGCAATTCATTGGCAAACAATGCTGGGCAGAAAAAGTAGAGAGATATTTAAGACATGGCCAAATTGATAATAGTTTCATTGTACATGTGACCTGTTCTGAAACTGGTATTTTTAATTTACTATAAAGATTCTAGGTTTTGAGGGTGTTTCTGGAGCAATTAGAATATTAATTCTTATTTTGGGTGCGGGGTTTATTGTTTTTCCAGAAATCTAAAATTTCCACCTTTGAAAAAATGTGGGCATTCATGAGCAGCAAGCCCACAGCACTCGTTAAAAATAATGAGGAAGGAATCCAGCGAACCCTCACAGCTGATTATGCCCTGCTGATGGAGTCAACCACTATCGAATACATCACGCAGAGGAACTGCAACCTGACTCAGATTGGAGGGCTAATTGATACCAAAGGCTACGGGATCGGCACTCCCATGGGTAAGCGACGCTGGTGGGGTTTCTATAGGTAGCCCAGGAGGGGAGCTAGCTACCATAAATACAACAGATGGGATTGAGATAAGCCACTCCCAACAGCCTATTTCCAAAAAACAGAGCTCACTCTGTCAGCCTGTAGAAGAGAGGTCTGAACAGCCCTGCGTTCCCTAGTTCATGTGATGTTTGTCTTCCTTTCCCCTCCCTGTGCAATGGCTTTCCCCCTCGCCAGGGTCACCGTACAGGGACAAGATCACCATTGCCATCCTCCAGCTCCAAGAGGAGGACAAGCTCCACGTAATGAAAGAGAAGTGGTGGCGCGGGAACGGCTGCCCCGAGGACGAGAACAAGGAGGCCAGTGCTCTCGGCATTCAAAACATCGGGGGGATTTTCATCGTTTTGGCTGCAGGCTTGGTGCTCTCGGTCTTTGTGGCAATGGTGGAGTTCATCTACAAGCTGCGCAAAACGGCGGAGCGTGAGCAGGTATCGACTGCCTCGGCTTCCCCGCAGCGCTGTCACGCAGGGTTTCCTGAGCTCCCTCCAGGCATCGGGTATTTTGGCCCCTGGCCCCAGAGGCAGGCAGGGAGCCGGTCAGCGGGGGTCAGCACTGAGCGTGCCGCCTGGGGGGCACCCAGCYGGGAGCTGCCCCGGGGCTTTGCTCCAGCAGCGCAGGTGAAGGCTGAAACGCCCTTCACTAAGGCTCCTTGCTCCCTCCCTGCTCCCATGGGCTAGGCAGGGGCAAATTGCACCCAGCCTAACCCGGGATGACCTGTTCCCGCAGCAGCTAGGCTATAAAAAGACAAGTAAACAATTTGGGGGTAATTCTGAATAACCTACACATGCGCAAGTCAAGAAAAAAGGGAGGAGAAAGCTGCTTTGGAAGTCAGGATTGGATAGGGCCTGAGTTGTTACACCCAGGTACCACAGTTACAGGCAACCATACTGCATATTCTATGCAGAAGTATATAAACAAATGCTTAAAAGTATTAAGTCTCTATCTTATGTCCCCACTCCCGTTAGAAGATTGCTCTAGAACATCAAAGAACTGGTCAGGAAGCCTCATACTATTTTATCAGCTTTTCAATGCTTTTCACAACACCATCCCACCTTAAGCAACTGATGAGTGCTCATGAAATAAGATGGCTTTTGCGCTTATTCCCTCCTCCTTGTGTGACACCTACAATACCTTGCAAGTGCATTCACATGCATGACCAGAAATCAAAGCTGGCTGTGTGATGGACTAGACAGATAAATTGCCCACTAGCAAACCAGCAGGATTCCATAGCCCCCTGATTCTCAGCACATAAATCTACCAGCATCCTTCTCAAACAGCCAGCAGGGAGCACATAGAGCACCGGCCCTCTGACAGAGTCACCTATGGCTCTTCATTTTTGCAAAATTTACTATGTCAAAGGTACAATTCTTGCTAATGGGGAGAGGGTCAACCAGAGGTCTGTGCATCACTGAAGGCCAACCAAGGCCAGCTGATGTTTCAAATGCTGCCTAAACCTTGTGCTTACCCTCTGCAAAGAATCTCATTTCACCATCTTCCTGCTCATGGAGAGGTTGTTAACAAATATTTTGCTAGGAATAACTGCTCTGTCCCTGCTTCTCCCCAGCGCTCCTTCTGCAGTGCCATGGCTGACGAGATCCGGCTGTCGCTCACCTGCCAGCGACGGGTCAAGCACAAGCCTCAGCCCCCCGTCATGGTGAAGACGGATGCAGTGATCAACATGCACACGTTCAACGACCGACGACTGCCCGGGAAGGACAACATGACTTGCAACACTGGATTGACGCCTGTGTTCCCATAGGGAGTCAGAACTGGGGGGTGGGAGGGAAGGAATTGCTGCAGATGAGGCTGCTAGCACACTTAACTAGGGAAGAAAGAATTAAAAAAAAAAGAAAAAATAGAAAAAAATAGAAAAACAAGCCTGGTTTGGTTCATTTCAAGAACAAGGCCTTTAAAACACAACTGCATCAGTCGCCAGCATAGGAACAAGAACTTCAAAGCATGGACTGTAACGTGGGTCTTGGGGCTTTTGTTTTATTTTTGTTACTGTTTTTTTTTTTTTTTAAGCTTAGATCCTACAAGCCTCATGGAGTCCAAACATAGCACCATCCACAAGTCTGATGTTTACATATTGAAAACACATGGAGGCAAGACAGAATTGAGCCAAACTGCCCCTTGGTTGGTAAGCGGGAGCCCCCAGAGCAAGGCTTCTTCAGCACGGCAATAAGAGGAAACACTTTGTCCATACAGGTGTGGCAGAAGCAACAGTCTGTGAGCATCTATTCCCAACTGACGTACCCAGCACATTTAGGATACGTTGTCTGGGAAGGGGAAAAACACCCATGAAATGCTATCATCGTCACAGCTGTGCCTTCTCTCGAGCAGCTCACCGTGGCCTTTTACCTCACGGCTGTGCGGGCTCTGGCCATCCACAGCAGGAAGTCCACGTGGGTGCRTGGTGGGAGAAGGCCAACAAGCGTTCGCAGATATATCCAAGACAGCTAACTGTGAAGGGGCGAGCAAGCTTGAACGCAGCCGAGCTCCCAGCCACCAAGAAGGGGACAGGGTGGCGTGTGGGAACTCCTGCCAGCTCTGAGCAAGACCACCCCAATGCCCTGCACCGAATGCCAGCCCCTGCCCCAGTGACACCACGACCTTCAGGTTTTCAGCTCCTTCACTGTCTCTGCAAAGGTCACTCCCTTCTGCCAAGAGCTGCACAAAGGAGCCAAGTCCACGGGCTTCAGCAGCACTGAGAGCGCTGTTTCCAAGAGCTGAATACTACTGATTTCCATGAAATTCAGCAGCGCTGAACTGCAGCTCTGCTGCTTTCGTACTCGCATCAGGAGAGGACTGTGTGTTTGGTTTGGGAATCAGCGTTCCTTACGCCAGCGGAGATCCGAGAGGGGAAGCCTCACCTGCAGGGCCGGGGCCGGCCCCGGGACACACAGCACTGTGTGAGCCGAACCCGACACCCTTATCGCTCTGCCCAGTGACCCCGCGGCCCTCCAATAGCATCCGGTAGTGATTTAAGCAAACACACACTAAAATGTTTTTAAGAAATCTTCCATGAACTACGTTCTTATTTTCAGGTTGCTTAACCCAGAAGGCTGGTCCTGCAGATGCATTTAGTCAGAACTACCAAAGACCCCTCTGCTGACCTAGAAGCAATCCTGGACTAACATCACTCACTTCCACCCTTTCACAGGAAAAAAACCTAGGTGGCCAGCGGGACACTCCGCTGATGAATTCCTTGCTGGCTGTTTGCAAAATGAAATGAAATGAAATAGTTCTGCGTATCGCAACCTGGAATAGCACGAGGACGCTACTGTAAAGGCACTTAAAAACTCTGATTTACACACTGGTATTGAAGAAGACAGCACTCTCCCTCCTTAGCAAATGCAAGGGTGCCCGAGCTGCCCGGGCTGCAGCGCTGCCCGACGCAGGCACACGCCGGGCGGCTCCGGCAGCGAGGCCGGCAGCGCRGGACGCCGGCCGGTTAGCCGCGTCCACAGCTACCGCAGCGCTCAGCAGCTAAACTGACCTAATTTGCCCTCCCCGAACTGCAAGGCCTTTCTGGAAAGTTTGCCTTTGCCCAAAGGGACAAACCTGTCCATAGCTGAGTTAAGATTTTCTTTCCCCACCTGTTTCTTTCTCAGATGTAGCAAATTAGCTCAAGGGGAGATAGCTTCCACCAGGGAAAATAAWTTGCCCTTATTTTGTTTTTCCATAATGACAAGAAGCTACATAGTGATCTGAAATATAAAGGTGGATTTGTTGCATATCATTGCTAGAGTCAAAACACAAGAAATTGATGCTTACTTACATCTTTTTCATATAAATCATGAAAAATTACRAGTGAAAGCTACCAATTCAATGGGCATCATACTCCTAATAATTTGCTGATAAAAAATAAAGCTCACATATCCTTCCAACTTTAAATAGGTTTTAAGCAGGACATGCCTAGGGCATAGTCTTTTTACAGATTCCTGCAATGTGAAAAGAGAAGTCCAGCTCAAATTTTAAGCTCACAATGGTAACTATTAGCTTGCAAAAATCAGAAGTTTAACTGTGGCAAAGCACGATTTTTTCCTTTCTGGCACTTCCCCTGCTTCCCAGCAACTCTCCTCTGCGTGCGCCTGTTCCCCACATTCCTGGAGCGGAGCTCAGAGTCCTTTTGTCTGATGCCCAGAGAAACGGCTGAATTCCAATCTGCTTCTTACGAAGTCCAGAGTCCACCAGCACCATCACCCATGCCTCCAAAGCCACTTAAGCAAAATAAAATCCCAACAGCAGAGTCTAGATTAGGAAAAATGGGTTTATTCCCCACAGCTAATGACTTTCTGTACCTCTTTGCAAATCCTTAGGCTTGCCAGAGTAGCACTTTGTTTTCTTTACAAATTCCTGAGCTCTTAAAAACAGATTTTTACAATCAAGGCAAAGTTAAAAACAAAGCCTGAAACTGGCTTTAAATATTCTGGGAGTAAAATACCATGGAAAATTGCATCCATTTTGCTGCTTTTTTAATACAAACATTACTAACAGCATAAACACCATTTATTCACTTTTGACACAGTCGGATTTGGTTCTCCTCACGTGTCCCAGATTGACAGGTGAGCATCTGGAATTATCAGTGCTATCAGCCTGCAAGAAAGAGCCCTGCAGATTAACCTGCTCCCTTCTCCCTCTCTCTACACCGACACTAAATCAGCCATGAAATACTAGACAACTTCTACATGGTTTTATATTTAAGATTCTGATTATTAAAATGCTTAACACATTTAACCACAAGGTAACGTCCTGCACAGCTGAAAATCGTGTGCCACCAGGCAGGAGAGCTGCCCAGACGGGGACCCCAGCGCGCTCTGGATTGCTGCTCTTCCCAGCTGCGGCTCAGCGGAGCAGCGGGGAGGCGAGACGGCTTCTGACCTCTGCCGTCCTGCCGCCCACCAGCGGCAGCTCCACCCCRAGCAAGTTTCGGCGCGCTCTCTGCAAGTTTCGGCGCGCCCTCTGCTCCGCTGCCCGGCAGCCGGCCGTGCCGCTGCCACCAGCCTTCGCCCGGGAGCAGCGGGCCGGCCGGGCCGCCGCGAGCAGCGCGGAGCGGAGCAGCCGCGGCCGAGGCTCGCGAGGGGCAGGCGGCACGGCCGAGCCTCGGGCAAGCAGTTCTGCCAGCTGTGGGTGACGCCTAACGACTCACGTCTTAGAAATCATCCGACTTCCAACTTTGCTTAAATCACTTCTGTTCTTTGCTTAGTGGGTGGAGGGAGCAAGGGGACAAAAACCAAGCAGGTTTTGGCTATTAAACTGCACCTAAACTGTTGCCATTTCTCTACCCGCTGTCCCTTCCTTTTGCATCGCTCGCTTTTTCCTCCCAGGTCTCCTGTGAGACAGAGCAGGGACACGACGGATACGTTTCTCTGGGTTTCCCTTTCCTTCTAAAACTAGCCCGTAGTAAGCGTTGGGTAAGACATCGAGACTACGAATCCGCAGAGAAACCGAACGCGCAAAGGGCAGAAAGCTCCTCGGCGCAGCAGGAGGGCAGCGGAGCCGCGGCCGGGGCGCTCGCCCAGCGCGAACGGGCGCTGACGAGGGAAGCCCTCTGCTCTCTGTACCTTTCTTTGACATGTTTCTCAAAAAAAMCACAAAAAACAAAAAAACAAAAAAGAATGGGGAAAAAAGGAAAAAAAAAAAAGGTCTCCGTGACATTCAGGGGATTTTCCTTTGTGGACATGCAGAATTTCTATGAATATAGTTTTTTGTAAACATTTTGTAATAWTTTTGGTTTCATAGTAACTGTGTTACTTGCTGATCATTCTAGGCTGATGTAAATAAAATTTCCAAAAAAAAAAAGAAAAAAATCTGATTATTTTCCTTTTTAAGACACTGTGATATATCAAAGTGCACAGTTTGCTGTATGAAGTAATATGGTTTTAAATTTTAAATAAAATAATTTCTAGAAAAAAAATCAAGTTTGTGCCGGTTTATATTCAACAACTCCCTTTTCTCTTGTTGAAACTCTATTCCTGAAAGAAAGCCGTTTAAYGACACCCCCATCTCTGCTGATACTCAGCCACGCAAATCCAGTGACAAGTCACAATTAACAGCAACGCCCGCGGGGGCGGCAGAAGCGAAGCCCTCGAAGCCCCTCACTCTGCTCCTCACTCTGCTCCTCGGAAGGAGCAGAGGGATTTGTGCCCTTTTGCAGCGACGGCGGACTTGACCGGCATCGGGGAGAGGAGCACAAACGTCCCCGCTCGCTTCACCTTCAGCGAGGGGGCAGAACAGAGGCTGYGGCTCTGGCTCGCTCTCCCTGTCCTCAAGGACTTCCTAGGATAATTTTGTGTCAAGCAAATAATAAGGTCCAGATGCCCCACCAGGAGCCATCTGCAGAAGCGCTCTCCCAGCGCRACTCAGCCTCGGGCTGCGCGTGGCTTTTCGTTACAGCAAGGTGCCCGAGACAGAGACCCTCCAACAAGATCACAGGCTCCCCCTGGGCTTCAAGGCTCAGAAAACCTCTGTTTACCTCTTTTCCTCTTTGATGCAAGGCAAAAATCTCATTAGCTTGATAAAAGCTGGAAGGACTCTAAACGCCGATGTTTATTAGTCTGAAATCTTAYGATTCTACTTTATTATATTAAGGCCAGGAGAAAATTTCTGCAGTTTTCAGGAGGGGAAACCGCAGCAGAGCTGAGCGTGCCGCTTGAGAATACAGTGCAAGGAACCTGAAACGGCCCCGGGAGAGTCGGGGCGACCAGCCCGCGGCGCCCCTGCTCCCCACCGCGCCCCCGCATTCGCGCTACGGGACCAGCGCAGCCCTGACGGCTTTGCGAGCAGAAAAGACAAACTAGAGAAAGGACGGGAGAAGAGGGCTTCTCCTCCGTTCTGCAGGTAGGGAAAAAGGAGCGCAGYGGTACAGGTAGGGCCAGGAGAAACACCCCGACTGGAGGGGTGCGAGCACCGGGCTGCAGAACCCGGACGCAGAGTGGGAAGTTGGAGACCTGCTTCGAAGACTTAGAGGTTTCTGTTGGGGACGTTTCTCGGAGAAGAATCCAGACTGAGTACAGAGAAATGCTGAAGTGGCTTCAGATCCTGAATTCCACTTCTAAGAGCTAAGGCATATTCGAGGAATGCATTCAAAATACTGTAGGAATAAWTTCAGAAGGCCTTACGAGTACCTTTTATATGTGAAGACAACCCATGGCAATATTAAAGTGGGAATCAAGCTTCTAAATGCACAGGCACTGGTACTGGTGGGACTTAGGTGTCTCAGATCTGGCTCATTTGGAAATGCTTGGGATGCAAGTATGCATTTTATGCARTGTAGTTTTGCATTTATTAAATAATCCCTAAAAGTTCCGCTAAGATTTAAAAGACAATTCCTTTCCATTTTAATTACTTTTAAGGGTCACCCACACACACTTTTCTCATTTCTATTCACTCAGCCCTCCTGGAAAACAGCAGCCTTGACAATCGCCCCGAAGGAGAGATTTTCAGAGGACAGCGGAGTTTCACTGTCATATTCTGAACTCCAATCAATATGCAGAGAATATGTCAAAAAAATAGGGGAAAAAGGTAGAAGCAACTGATGTCTTTGCAAAGCTTCTTCTTCATTGCTCAGCACGTAAGACCTGCTTGYGCAAACTGAATCCATCCTTGTGCGCCAGGTGCTGCATCAAGGAATCAGCTGTTTCTATCTAACACGGAAAGCACAGGGCAGGGCACCGCGGTCTGACCCAGCACCGCAAGCCGATGTCTGCTCTAGAAATATGAGGAATTGTCAACATAAATCATTATCGCCAATAATCCCAGACAGCAATTAACCTTGTCATTCAGCAGATCACCCTTYTCTGACTGCGAACGCGCCGCCTCAAAGCTGCCAATCACGCTACACATGAATAATTGATCAGGCAACAGATTGCACTCATACGGAAAGAAGATCCATTCCCTTTGAGCACCRATCATCCCTCCGGGCAAAAGAGGGAGGAAAAAAAGGATAGTAGGAGATGCAGCTTGCCTTAATCTCTTCGTGTCCTTGTTTTATCCAGGTACCATTAGACATTTTAGATTTGCAACTCAGAGAAAACAATTTTTAACCCGTCATTACTTCAGTAAAAGCCCCTTCTAAAGCAGTAACTGTTTGGGTACATCTCCAAGCAGGTCTTGGATTCTGGAGCTCTGAATCGCCTCCGTGGCTGCCCGCTTCGCAGCCGACGGCAAAAGCACAATTCTCAAAACCCAGCTCCTCCGTCAYGCTCCTGCTCTCTGCCCAGCCGCTACGAAGAACAACTCTTTCATACTTCCCTCAACCTAAACCAAACAAAAACTTCGGCCCTCATGAAGGACTTGGGCAAGTCTGGATGTAGATTTTTGCCATGAACAAAATAGATCTGATTTTGTTAAGGAAAATTTGGGGATGGAAGAGAGAATATGAAGGCACTTTATTTAAGAAGAGTACATGGCAGCAGGAAAATCCAGTTGCTCATCTATAATGCACTAAGTGGTGGGTCCAACAGACCAAAGAGACAGAATAATTGGGTACATACCATTAACAGATAGGCCCCTAACAACCAYGAAAAATGGGAGCTCTAACTATGTATAACAGAGTAACTTTTCTCTCGGAAAAGCCCTTGCATTTCAGGATCTTGATACAATTTTCGGAAGTGGCATCACCTTCATCCCCTGGGCGAGCTTGYTGAGTGTACCAGGAGTTAGCATGGCTCTTGCACCTCTGCCCCCCCAGCACAGACAAGAGACAGCAGGAAAGTGACTGCAYCTAGTATTTTCAGTCATAAACTGAAATATCAAGCCATCCATGGGGTCAGTTGTACATTAAAGATCTGCGTTTAACTAGAAAAACCTGGGACCCTGGCTAGGGTGGCTGTGCTAGTGACTCTTCTGGAAGGGTTTTTGCCCATCTCCCAGCAGCCCAGATAAASAGAGAAGGAAAAAAAAGCAGAACAGACCCTAAAAAACTTAAGAACGTGTCCTACCAGAGGGAGGGCAGGAGACAGGAGTCCTGCTCCATCAGCAGGAGGGTGGGCTGAGCGCGTGGAGGCAGGGACGGCGTTTGGAGCTTCGCCCAAGCTTCCCACCAGCACAGGCAGACGGTCTGCGTGCGCCGGGCTGCCCCGGGATGCGGCTGTGCTCCCCACTGGCACTGGTGGCTGCTTCTCACACCCCCAGGAGAAGCTGCTCTTCTGCCAGCTGCTTATAGCATCAGCAACTGTGGACATTTGGCTTTGGCTTTCCTCTACATTTCCAGACATAAAAAAGCACTAAGAAAACAGAAAAGAAAATGAAATTAAAATCAAACCTTGAGAATAACTTTCCTAATGCTACTCTTGATCTGAGCACTCCCTGTGGTGCATGTGAACTTGCGCGCCCAGGGRATGGGGAAGGCACGTGAAAATGGTCCTTTACAATGCCAGACAGCACCGGAGATGTGGTCAGGACTAGGGAAGAGGCGGCCCCACTTCCTCCAGACCGAGTGAGAGGAGTAGCTGCAGCTGGAGGCGTTAGTGCAGAGGGACGTGCTCAGAGAGCTGTAAGTGCTGAGCAATTTGCTGGGGCAAACAGGGTGCTGACACCTTTTACTTTAAGTAGTATCAATGGGGCCATTTAGCACACTCTGAACACGGAGCAAAAGCAAGATCTTAGTAAACAAGAATTCTTTTGGCAGCACTGAAGTAACATATGGGCTCTGTATATAATGCTCCTTGAAATAGTTTTTGTAGCTTTACAAAGTGCCTGCGATACAGCTAGTATGTCACAACCCCAAAGATACTCCGCTATGGCAGAAAGCAGTGCCGGGGGGGGGGGGTGTGCTTCTTTTTGTGAGCACTAAAGGGAACCAAGCTGAACCAATGCATGTTGTTGCCAGGGAAAGGGGGAACACTGCAAGAAGTAAGAGGGACCAGAGAGGAGTATAGGGTTGGATAAATCATTGCACAAAATGTCTGCAAGTGTGCTGCAGAAAGATTTCAGGCACAGGCTATCCTTTCCTTTAGGGCTTTTTACCCTTCAAGCACCGGTTATCTTATTTTCATCCTGTCCTTCCCTTCTGCAGAGAATCTCTTTCCCTTTTCTGCATGCATGCTGTTTACTCGCGTTATAGCTTTTGTTCCATTAATGTGCTTATCTTTCTCCCTATGCTTTGTTTTGCTTCTTTATAGTGAAGTGTCTGCTAGCCTTGACAGTAAATTTTGCTCAAGAAAGTTTAGGCTCTTGTTTACACAGTTGCTTTGCTGGTATCATTAACCATGGAGATTTGCACTATTTTTATATAATAAATGGCAGCCTCCTGAGTCCTCCAGGCGCCTGGGGAATGCAGTGACGCTGTGCTGCGGGGTACCAGCCCGCAAGGGTTTGCTCTCCTGCRGGGCTGGGCAGCAGCACCAGGGCTCGCACTTGGGTCCGCAGCAAGTGGCAAACAGGCAGGAGAGCAGTCAGTGCCAGCAGCCCCGCGGCTCCCAGCTGGCCTCCAAAAGCTCAGGGCAGGCAGCAGAAGGCACCGTCCTGCAGCTCTCGGGTGTCTGCAGCACACACAGCTGCCTGGTCTGTTGCCTCTTCTGCTCTTGCTCAAAGCTGGAACAAGTTAAGGAGGTGACAGCAGTCTCCCCACGCAGGGATGCCCAGGTCAGCACTCAGGATCCCGCTCCCTGCAAAACAGGTCACCCTGCTTCCCCGAGGCTTGTCTGCCTGTGTTGTGTGTCCTGTCTCGGGACTTAAACCAGGTGTTCCCTGAGCCAGAAAAACATTTGAGCAAAGAAGAAACATTGCTGTTTGGAAGAGAGTGGCAGGAAGGGCCTGGGTTTTGTTGCAAGTGTTTCAGCTACATCGCTCTCCCTTTTTGTGGCCTAGCTGAAACTGCTCTGAGAGACATAATTAAAGTGTTTAAAAAGCATCTGTCATTATTAAAACAAAGTTGCTTTGCAGTTTTACTATTTTGCTGCAGTTTCATTATCTTATGTAAATGAGCTGTCTATTCCCTTCCGCAGCGTGGGCTGCAAAGGGATGGAAGCCCCAGTGAGAAAATTTATTACCAGCCGCTTGCTCTTCAGATTATCAATTGCAAATGAAGAAGCATAAATACATCTTCTTTAGCTGCTAATGCCACATTAACGAATATGCTGCAAGTTAATGGCTTCGCCACTCTTGTCTATTCAGATGTGAGCAGAGCATGGCAGAGGAGGACTCCGTTAGAGCAYGGGAAGCATTAGGGAGGCTTGAATAGCTCAGAGTTAAGCAGCAGGTTGTTACAATACTAATCCCAGTCCATCCTGCAGATGATTATGCAGCTACAACAGGTAAAATGACTGGAATACTCCATCATTTAGAATGAATTACTTCCTCTTGATGCACTGTAAACTAATCACACCCCAAAGTCCTGGTGGCATTCCTAGCTTTACAGCTTGTTTATACACTTGTCTAAATTTCCATTTTACCTTGCTTCCCTAGCATTTCCATGGCACAAAATATATGCTTTCTCTCTATCCTAATCTATGTATTTGCTTGTCAGATTGCTACCCACAACCCTAAACCCTGCAAAGAAGGAATAGAGAAAGAAGTAGGAATTCACTGGCAAACCTGAATTCGGCGGGACTTGCTGGCCGGGGGAGCGAGCCGCGAGGAGGCCCACGGCAGGGCAGCACCCRACTGCCAGCCGGGCTGGGCGCTGCCGGGTGCCGAGCCGCGGCCCCTGCCTCCCTCCTCGCGGCGACCGGGGCGAGCGCGGTGCGGGCAGGGCGGATGGGCTCTGGCCTGTTCACGGCAGACACCTGAGCACGGGGAACCACTGCCCTGACGGCTGCTGGACCCAGCAATCCCRAAGGAACTGGAAAAAATCACAGGCAGTTGCTGCCTCCTTCCCTGCCTGGAGATCTGTGCAGCACCACGAATGTGTCGGTGTTACAGATCCTCGCTCCGTCTTCCCGGAGAGACGCTGCAGGGTCTGGCTCAGCTACAACACGCCTTAGTCGCTACCTGCGCTGACCCCCTCGGGCTGCGGTCACTGCTTGTCATCCGCGCTGGCAGCCTCCCCCGAGGAAGCAGACGAAGGCCTTGCGGTGCTCCGCAAGCCCGTTGCTGCCAGCGCAGCCGCACCAAACATCCACCAGTGTCGGCCGTCAGCAGCCACCAAAGAACGTTAGAAAAGAGGCAATTAGCTAAGTAGCCTGGCCACAGCCATTCGGGCCCAACGCTGTAATCAACACGCGATTTGGCGGGCTGCCAGCGCACAGGCTTCCCGCTCGCCCTAACAGCGACGCCTCAGCGCCCGGCTCTTCCGCGGCGGCTAATGCTGCGGCGCCTTCACGTGCCGGGGATCACCAGCAAACGCCGACAGCTACGTTTTCTTTAGAGCATTTCTCGCAGACAGAAACAGCGGCTAATACTGTGCAATCTAAAGCTGGCAGGCAGCAAGCAAACATCGCTCAGAAGTGGGTAATTGATGCTATCTAGGGCCAGTTTATTCCAATCAGTATCACGCTCCCTTCCCATCGGTATTCACCACAGCCCTCCCGTGTTCCAGAGGGCTAGAAAATGTTATTATCCAGACAAACCCCTAATTCCAACAAATTCGATTACCCAGGCAAATGAAAATAAAACAAACAAAAACGGCTGAGATTCTGACGGCTGAATTGCTTGTTGGGGTTTATTTATTTATTTCTAACAGGATTTACAGTGCACGGGCGATGGGTGCATCGGGTTTAAAAGCAGCCTGGAACGAGCAGCCCTCTGGCATCCACTTAGACAAACACAGAACAGTGATTATCCTAAACACCGTGCTGCAAACGGCCTCTCGGAGGCGGCCGCTCTTCCAGGCTAATTGAGTGAGGCTTTTTCTCCCTCTCATCCATTTCAGCCTCATCTGCAGAAGGCGGGCTCGTTCCGCAAGCTTCAAGCATTCCAACTTGGATCTAAAGAACTATTAAAACGACCATGAATTTCAAACATGAGATTTAGAAACSTTTCGCATTTGTTCTTACTCCCTCTAGGCTTTTTTGCCAGTGGATGCTAATAGCTAGAAAGGTCCGGTAAACAAATTTACAAGCCTGAATGTTTTGTAGCGAGTGCAATTTAGCTGGATGCTGCAGAACTGTCTCAGAAAGTAAAGTTAGATTTGGGGTCTTTCCCTGCCTCCCAATCAGAATCAAGGTCTGATGAGACAGTCTGGACTAACTCACCCATGGAAACACACTAACTAACTTCTGTATCCAAGCACAAAAACTGAAATTTCAGTTTTCACACCCAAGAAAGCTGCCATGCACATCCCTGAAATGAGCTACCACGCAAGGAGGATTGATGAAGTAAACAACAAAGCCAGGTGGAAAGGGCAGTTTTATCGTTCCTCATAGGAAAAAAAAATAGAATTTTCACTATAAAGTCTCCCATGAAAATTTTAAAACAATCTAAAATTGTTTGTATTCTCCTACTTAAGATGTTGTGGCGAGAGAAATTCCCCTTTCCCCTGCCGGGATCCCCGGGCTTTGGGCCCCCCAGAACGGCAGCGGGGCCTCCCCGAGCCACCCCCTACATCTCCTGCCGGGCAGGGGAGGGGRTACTCCTGGAGCTGAGCTCCACCAAACACTGCCTGTGCAATCCRGCCACGAAATAAATAGCCCCATTTACACACAGTTGTTCTTATATCAGAGCTACCCTGTTTTTACTTGCTTTCATCCTGGCTTCCTAAATTCTTCTGGTGCTTTCTGTTGTCTGAGATCCTCCCCCATACCACCAAGATGCTGCATATTTGGTATTTGCTGGTATTTGCTTTTGCAAGGCTTTGCTGTTGGAGCCCATGAGAAAGCACTGCCTTTCACACGCCTCTGGATACTGCCACCGGGGAAGAAGGGAGAACAACGCTTACAAATCCTTCTGGCACAGTTCTGAAAGTCTCTGCTATCAAAGTGTGCTTTCAGACCATCTTCTACTGACTTCCATGTTTTTCATACAGAAGCACACTGGAAACCTTTATATTTAGCTGAACACGTTCCACAAAGAGATCTGATGTCCCTGCCCAGCAGCAACATCACATGGGCTGATGGGCCTTGATCTCCTCAAAAGGCAAAACACAGCACGTACCTGAGAGCTGATCTAATGAAAAACAGACACACCGAGGAAAACTGCAGATGAGCAGTGAGAGCCAAAGCACAGGACAAAAAGGCACAAGCTTGCACAGAAATGCAGCAGCCTTCATGGGCACTCTGTGCCACGCAACACGCTTAGTTTCTATCCTGGGGCTGAGCTTCTCTCACTGCTGCTAAAAATGTTAAGAAAATCTAACTGTATCTATTTTGAAAGAAAATCAGTATAGATTTTGGAGGCRAGGGAATTCATAAAAACAGACTGAAGCAAAATAAAACTGTTTTCTGTACTTTCACTTTCCTCCTTTTTCTTTTCTCCCTTTTTTGCCCTGGAGCAGGAACCAAAAAAAGGACAAAAAAGGCATGAAAATTTGATTTTTTGCACCAAGTTGTCGCAGCCATTCAAAAGTATTTCTATCAGGCTAAAAAAYGTCTCAACAACTTCTCATTCCAAAATCAGGACCTTGCATGTCAGCTTTTCAAATGGCTCTCCTTACCCTGGCCATTTTGTTTTCCCTAGACTCTAGGTCTACTGAAATCTAAACAGTAGGTGCTCCCTTCCTTCTAGCAAGATCGTTTGGAAACGCTTTGCTTCTGTTATGCACTGGAATACGTAAAAAAGTCTTTCATAGTCTCATGGCAGGCCTAAGGCATCTTTCTAATTAGGCCATCAATAACCCAGAGCAGCTGCTCAGAAAGAATTCAGCTGTTCAAAGATGGAAAAGTCCATTAAGTTTATTGCATGAAATGTTGGACATGGCTTAGACAGGGRATCACTGCCAAATTATATAAACTACCAGAAATCTGCCAAATGAAGGAAGCGGAGGCAGGACTGGGCATTTTTAAATTGTTGTTACCCCTGAAGGGAAAAGGAGATCCATTTATCTAATGTTGCTATTGAAAAGCAACACGTATGGTAATTGCAGAGTCAGTGTCACTATTGCACGGTTATGTTTGGAGAACGGAGCTTTTAGGGAAGGAASGGGTGGGCTAAAATACATCTTATAAGAGGTGTTTTGGGGGGAAGCAGACAGCAAGATAAAACCATAAAATGCTAATGAAAATAATGCATATAATCTTTCTTTGCTAACAGTAAGAAAATCTCAAAACTTAGCTTTGTTTCAGATGAGCATCCAAAAATCATCAAAAATCAAAATCAAAAAGCATTGCTGATGCTGAAGTCTGGGGAAAACACRGAAGAGGATTTCTTTCATCAGGTTTCCAGCATGACCAGTTCTTGTTCCAACCAGAGTACGGGTGTACAACAGCACGCACAAAACTCTGCTTCACTCTGGTTCATCATGTACCAGACCTCCCAGAACGTAGGAGAGACTCTGGAATTAGCTACAGAGATGAGCTGAGACACCTCAAGGCACTCTACAAAAGACATACAATTAATATAATTAATAGTATACTCTACAACTGCCAGCTAATGTGATATGACTGAAACCAGCAAGGGATTCCTCTTGTGTTCCTTTCAGTAAATGGAAGGGATGTGCAACGCGCTAGGCAGCGAGGCTGTAGCAGCTGCCCAGGAAGGCTCAAATGGGATCTGCACGGCACAATCTACTGCCTACGCAGCTGCGAGGGCAAAAGCACAGGCATATCATTTTGGAGTCCGGTTCACTCCATACTGACCATTTCATTTCTACACTTCTTAAGACTCCATCCTTGGGTCTCAAGCTCTTGTGATTTTGTTACGAGTCTTAGAGTGGCCTCAGCTCCCTGGCACATGCGATTAAATACAAATACTAGGGTATTGCAAAAGATATTTCTTGTCCKCAGGTTTGCAAAGGAAAGTTGAACATAAGCATCTTCAAGTAACTGAAAAGCCTGAAGCTAAAGAAAAGAATCTCAGCATTGTTTAGCTCTATTACCAAGTTTAKAGGGAGGACCATTACGGGGCATTTTTGAGCATTCAGAGTCTAGCAAGTCAGAGCACTGAACCAAGACTCAAGGGTTCTCATTGCAGATTTTGGCCCAGACACTGGAGTTGGGCACTGAAATAGTTCTCAGTGTGGCAAAAGGGAGAGTAGWCTCAGGGACCTGAAAAGGCTGGAGACTCTTTCAGTGCAATGGCCGCCTCCTGCCAGTCCTCCGTGTGGTGCGCTCTGGGGTGGAGCAGGTCTTGGTGGCGACTCCACTTGTGGGGAARGTCACCTGGGGACAGGCACAGTGTGCCCGTGCACTCAGGCAAGGTCATTCACTCCACGCAGGCAGACGGGGCTTTCTGAGAAGACCCCTCTGCCTAAGAGGCTAAATATCAGGGACTGTGACTGAAAACATCCAGAAAAAATTTTGAGACTAAAACGGAATTAATTTGCCATATGGAACTAAGACAAAAATATRCTGAGGAAAAAAGGTCTAGAAAAAAGCATACAATTACCATTAAGTATACAGGAATATAAGCTAATTATTAAGTATTTCAGTATCTGTGGAGTTTGAAAACATGTGGCGATACAAGAAGAAATACAAAAGGCTTTAAAGTTCTCAAGTTGTCAAGAAGAGGAAGAAAGTTACACTTCATCTGCTCATAAACATGATAAAGTACACACTGTATTAATTGGCAGCAATCRGTTCATGGAGTGAATTTCTCTACCAGCTCTTAAAGAAATGAACCCCTGCACCTAAAGGATCTCAGTCAGTAACGGGGACTTGTGTTAGGGTTGCACATGGTCCAGATAACTATCCCAAGAGTAAAATTTATGATCTGCATCAAAGCCCCAGTCCTTCAGTAGACCAGTGAAGAGGATACATTTTAATATTTCAGTAAATAAAGGACTAATGCACAACTCGGTAGACAGACCTCTTCTCCAGCTAGAAGGCACTGCCCAACCTCCTTCCCCAGCAGGAATGCCACCGCTGTCCTCGGGGACCACGGACTGCTCTGCCGGCACCCTGACCCGGCCCGGGCACCCAGCGCCTGCTGGTTCAGCCCAGCCCGGGTGCCTCTGCTCACGCTCTCGCGTTCCCTGTCCCAGTGGAGGCGTGAATACACGATGCAGCAGATTCACGCAGACTGCTGGCCTCCGGACAGCAAGCCTTACAGAAAGCGGCTTGCAGTCATCTGGCAAGAGCACGCCGAGGCCAGGAAAAGGCCAGCACAAAGGAGACGGTTACGGACATGATAATGACGGGGTAAATCCAGCTTTCGGGGCACATCGCCTGGCTGCTGCGCAGCTGCCAGCGAACAGGCAGCTCTGCGGGGACCAACTGGGCGACATGAATGAGCAGAAAGGTGCAGCAGGGATCTAAACACACTGCACAGCCTATAGGGAGGTATTAGGGTATAATACAGGGCAGGGCCTAGCAGCTGTTAAAAGATAGGATAAAGAGAAGAAGAAAGGAAGAAACTTCAAACACCTCAGATGTCCCGTTTTTAGGAAGAGCCGAGCTCTTGCCGTTTGGCGCTTAGGCTACCTTGCAAAGGCTGCGGCTGGGCACTCCAGATCGTTAGTCRTTTCTCAAGAGGCATGCCCAGAACCCAGGAACGAGCTTTCTGCGTTTGGGGTGCTGGGCCACACTCGGCAAGTCGCAACTAAATCACCTCTGCAAGAAAGAGCTAGGCATTTTCAATATCTACTTTTATAACTAGCAAGATTAATTTATACAGTAAAGATTTCCATCAAAACTAATAAATAAAAATCAAGCCCACATCTTATCAAAAAAATCCTTTTCTTTCTACTCTCAAAGCTGTAAATTCCCATCAAACTAAAAAAAATAGAGAGCAATTTTTAAATACTGGTCTGGCAATAAAATAGCGATCTCTAAGAAATAGAATTCGGAACATACAACAAYGGGCTATACATTATCCTGCCTAAAAATTCCCTTGGGAGGAATGAGGTTATCAAAACTTTCGGGAACTTAATGCAAACGCTGATCTTTCTCCAGTGCAAATGAACAGGATGTGGAGGTACTGATATAGCATTTTTCTCTGCTGCAAAGAGGTTGGTTGGAATTTGAACTTGCCGAAATAGCCCTATCGCCTCTGATTTTTCATTCACACTGCAGGTACTCCCCAGAGTTAGGCATTTATTTGGGGAAAGGTTATTTTCATGCTACTCTTAGCATTATGATGCAAGTTACTGTAGAGTTCACAGTTGAGGTTCACATAAACAGTATGCTTAAATTAGGAAAATCATTAATAATACTATAGGCGAAGAGGAGGAAGGATCCAAGCAATGGAAAAGCACAATCTGAAATTTCCTCTCAAGCTGCTTGCAGTATTTGATTAGAGTCCGTTGCAACCTGCTTGTTCTCCGGCACGCTACCGAAGCGGCAGAGCAGCGGCCTCTCCCCGCCGGACGTGCCCCGGTGCGAGGGCGGCTGGGCAGACAGGAGCAGCGGGTAGGCGCGGGGGCCACGCTCTCGTGGACTCACTAAAGAACAGAGCTGGGGAGCCGCTGCCCACGGCAGGGCCGGGCCTGTCGCAGGAGTCGTCGTGGCAGGTTTTGCTGAACGTCTACAAAGCCTTAACAGACTTTTTGTTAATTGCCACGGACCTGCATCGGATGGAGGACCGATCTGGGACTGCATGGAGCTGCATGGGCAGACTAGTTTTAAGAACCGTTTCCAGTCTAGTCAACACTGGCAAAGCAACAACTTCATAAATTTGAGAATCATGCTGCTAGTGCAAGTTTTTATCAGATTTCCCAGGCAGGGCCTGACCTTTGCCTGATCCAAAGGAAGCCTGGACTCTTTCCAGCGGGTGCTGACATACGCCCTGTCACCTACCATCACTTCTGCATCTGCCTACCCYCTGCTAGTACAATCTCCTACTAACAGGCCGTAGTTTGTCACGTCTCCAGTGGCTGCCAGAACCACATTAGAACTATTTATCCAGCTGTATTTTGAATTAGGGCACATGTTGCTTCTACCTGTTCAGATGTCTGCTTTAAATGCCACACATCTCTTTGGGGTGCCACRAGAGACTGCTGTACAAAATACAGCATGGGAGTGTTTGTTTTGCTCAGCTGAGAAACAATTTTGCCATATTTAGCAAGAGAAGACCTTGAGAAACATAATTTGGTTAGAAGAAACCAACTTGTATTCTCAAGAAGGAGGTTTTGCCTGCTCCACTCGCTGGATGCGTTCCAAGGCTTCGCTGCGACGGGAGACGAGGGGAACAGAACGGGCTGTTATATTTGTACACTTAACTGCTCTGAACTTCATGGTGATGTATTGTCTTGTCTCAAGTGAAAGATCCAGTAATCAGYGGTGCTTACTTGGTGATAATTGTCATGTAAGTCATCAATTTTAAGACACTTAATGGATTTCTTTYTTCACTAAAACATACAGAGTAGAAAGCTGAGCATACTAGAAACATTAGGAAAATGAAAAAGAATGAAAATACTAAACAAAGTAAATGATTAAATCCCTGTGCTCTGTAGCAAAAGTAGGACCAAGAACTCTTTGTCTTAGGATAGTTATGACATTTCCAACTGAAAATCATAAAGATGTTTCCTTGGTCACGGAGAGCAAAGGGATTCAGTAGTGAGGAGCACAGTGAAACCCTCTGGAAGGTGGGGATGTTCAGAAACGCTCCTGCATGGACTCTGCTCCAGCTTTGCTGGTTGCTTTGCTCTTCCTTGAACCCAGGCAAGCCTTCAGAAGTCCCCACTTAAGGTCACAGACAGCAGACTAAGCTTCTAAGTTTAGAAGAAAATGGGATGTTTTAATAGAAAAAAATAGAGGGAGAGGAACCAGTAGAGAATTTAGGGATGAAGTGATGAGACTGAGGGTGGTGGTAGGGGGTTAATTTAGAAAGAACATCCCAGAACTGCACAACTGCTTCTAGCACAGTGATTTCTTACAGCCTTATCTACAGAGGCAGCTGGGCCTTCTGTCTCCTAAAGCCAGGGTTACAGATACACCCGTTTCTGTTAAGGTGGTTGAGAGGAAGACTTCTGCCTGTCTCGTAGTGGCAAATGGGACAGAGAGGCTGTTGTATACCAGCCTATTTTCCCCAGCAATGCTTTATGCTCATCTTTGAATGCACATTTAACAATTTTAACAAAAACAAAAGCAAAATCTCACAGCAAATGCCTCCGGTGCACATTTCAGAGCGCCGTCTTAACAGCTTGTGCAAAGTTAACTGAAAATGTTTCTGCTGCACACAGTCAGAGCAAGATATCCTCTGCCCAGATGTCATTTCTGGTCCCAGGTAACAAGTTTCATGACATGAACTTTTTTTGTTAAAAAGAAGAAAGTTGAAACAATATTTTAAGAAACAGAAGACTGATCTACAAGGCAATTTCTGTTTAGGTTAGAAGCTACTTTTCTTTAAAATATTTTTCACTGAAAGATCTTTCTGACCATAACAAATGGTTAGTAATGCCAATTATGACAGGAAAATATACTCTAATCCTGCTTATGCAAAAAGCTGTGTTTTTGGTGCTATTATGCATTGCCTAGAAGAAAAAAATTCACACAATCATGCTGAAGGAACGAAACACTCTGAAAGTGGGAGACCGCTCCTGGCCCCCCCCTCAACCAGCTTAATGTTTTAGATTGACTTATCAGCACTCTGCAACCCAGCCAAAAGCCAGGAAGCAACATAGGTGGCAGCAGCACTACTAGCGCTGATTTCTTCACCTGCAGAACTTGCACTGGCATGTCTCCAAACTACGGGCAAGATAAAATAAAAAATTCAGGCAGCAAAGCACTACCTCCCCCCCAGCTTGTCCTGCCTGCTCCCACCACGGACGCGAGGGCGGGCGACGCAGAGCCCCTGCGGCTCCGGTACCTTTGCTGTTCCCCCAAAGCCTTTCCACGAGCTTCCTGCTCTTTTCTGCACATGAATTTATGCCTGTTCTCACATTCAGCAATACAATGCCTGGCAATTTGTTTGGATAGTCCCTCTGCTGCCATAAAATACCAGTTACTTCATCCTTACCTGTGACAAAAATACCCCCTACCAAAGTTCCCTCCCAGCTGGCCTCAACGAAAAAGTTCTCAGTTAAAATGTCAGTCGATCCTTTTCTAAACTTTCATTTCATTTTAGACAGGCAACACATGCAGATTTATGTATAAGCCTCATGAAGAAAATAATAGCCAAAATATGTGTTTTCAAAGAAAAAAAAATAGGAAAATATAATTTGTCATTTTTTTTCTTGTTGTTCACAATTGATGAGACTTCCTATTCTCTCCAAAATGTAGAATGATTTCTTTTCTGATCTCATGAGACACGTTAGACTTCTAGAATATCAATCGAATTCATGCCTTCCTGAGATTCTAAATTAATCACACTGATTACAGCTTTATTTACTCACTGAGGTCTACTTGGTCCTTCCTTTGTTGCTGTAAAAAGCTTGTTATTCTCTTTAATTGAACTGCTTTTGTAAACTGCATGCATTCTCACTAATTATTTTCCTTGATGAGAGTGGAGTTCCTAATTACTAATGCTCTCCTGAAATCTGTCATCTGACAAGGAACATTAAAATGGCATGTGGGCTAACTCCGGGGTAGGAGGGACATTGAGCAAACCAAAGGGAATGGAAAAGCTTCCAGGAAGCGCTGGGTTTCCGACGCCGCTCCTGCTTCAAGCCGTGCCGTTGCTCGCCCCATGCCCGCAGCACGGCAGCGCTCCCAAAGTCCCACGCGAAAGCTGGCCGGCCCGTGCTCCACAGTGCCACCGACGCAGGAGACAGGAACTGTGCAGTGCTTTGCATTTCCAGAACATGCAATGATTGGAGAAAAATCTACAGAGATGCACATTATCATGAATTTTACTATACTTATAGCCTTCAAATGAAAGGTTAATTTGATTTAAAATGTTTCATCTATATCAAAATTACTCAAAAACTCATGCTGCTTTGTTGAAGACATTTGCCTTTTAAATTTATTTTTAAAGAATCAAAACGTAGTAACTTTTTTATGAATTTTATTTCAATAAGATATTTTGAGTTAATTTCCCTCAGTCTAATGCAACATTAAAAAAATCAGAAACATTTGTTTCAACTAACATAAAATAAATATGCCATTTGATCAAAAAAGATGTACTATAATTTTTCATTTCAGCAAGAAATAAGCTTTTACAGCAGAACATGCCGAAAGGATTTTTATCTTAAGTTCAGCCAGTGCAGCAGAAACAGTTATTTGCAAGAAAATAATTACATTACCAAACAAGCACAAAAGTGTATCACTTTTATTGAAAATCTTGCAATCTAAGGGCAAAGCGAGTGCAGACAGACTGGAGACTGTCAGAGAGGGCGACCCTCATGCGAGAGAGGGGGCACCCGGGGTACCTGGCGGCCCCAGCACCAAGAGGCGTCACAGGAGTCCTGGCAAAGGCGAGCTTTAACAAGGAATTCACAGGAAAATAAYGAAAGGGCTTTAGAGCTCCTCACGGGGAGCTTTTCTCGGCTGGGAGGAGCAGCTGGGGGAGACTCAGAGATGGCTCTGAAAATGGAGCAAGTCACCAGCTAAACGCAGCACCCGGAGCCAAACGGAGGCAGGGCYGGCCTTAACCCAGAGCGAAGAGCACAGGCAGAGCGGGGATAACAGCAGGCACGTGGAGGCGAGCACACCGCTCGGTTCAACGGGAAATAGAGGAGCAGCGGAAAGATGCAATGGGCCATAAAATGATGGCTGTAATAGTACAAGATTGCCTTTATTAGTACCTGAAGAAAAGCAGTTTCAATGATCAAGGCACGAGGCAATGAAAACCTGGACAAATTCAGCTATGCAGACAGAAATACCTTCAAGATGCTAGGCAGAAAAAGTCTACAGCACTCAGCACAGCCTGGACGTGACTCACTAATGAGAAATTCAAGTCTAAAGTTTGAAAGCCCTAATGCCAGGCTCAGAAGCAATTGCTTCTGCTATAAGCACACCCCCCCCCCCACCCCGCAATGGGGCAGATATTCTGGAAGTCATGGTGGATTTGCTCAGAAAAGGGAGAGCTGCCATTTGCAGAATCACCGATGACAGTTTGTCCCTCCGAGTTTCTCATCCAAGCACTCACTCAATCCAGCCTCGCTTAATTCGTGAGAACAGGTGAGTTTGCAGTTTGCAGCTGCTCTGTTGCAGATACTGTCAAAAGCTGTAAATATGCTGTACGTGCTTGTTCACATTTATCTGCTTGTGTGTTTATTCTTCTTCCCAACAATTACATGGGTTTCAGGTCAGTAAAAGTGTTCTAATGTTTGGTGAATGGGATAGAACAGCTTCTATCCCTAGTCAAATGTATAAAATATCAATATTTCATCTTTGGCTGAATACCTTACACAGGTCTCTTGCAGAATGGATCTACTAACCAGATTAGATACCATTTGAAATCTCTGGAGAGCACTCGTAAATACATTACTGGATTTGCATAACAACAGGCAGTTTAAGTGGCACACAGAGGGAACAGATGATGATCCGCAAAACAAATCTGCATGTCTGAAAACTTGGTACTCTGTTGGTATTCATACCATACAGCATTAACCCACACCTCCCAGCAAGCAACCAGCAAGCACTCTGACTTGCATCTTAGTGAGGCAACAATAATCTTAAATAATCTCTCCTACTGATTAACCAGCCAAGATTGAACCCAGGACCTCTTCTCTTAGCCCCAGCTAACACCACTGCTATATGCAGTAGCTAATGATGGACAATCAAGGGGGAGCCTGTTTGCACAGCACGCTCGCCTGCATCTTACGGAGCGGGCAAGGGTACAGCTAGCTAACGCGAGCARAACAACCCAGGCTGGCAGGCGACCGGCAGAGCTCACAGCTTCAAAGGAAAGGCCAGTCTGCACATGGCCTCGATGTGTCYAGGCACCAACGATGAAGACAGAGGAGAAACTTGGCACTGAGCAAAAGATGCAGAGAGGCATCAGGCAGAAAGGTTTCACTCATTTGCATCGTTTTGCATCTTCTGTCAGCATTACATATTTTTAAGAAAGTACAGAACATTCGTTAGCTTAGTTCAAATAAGGTGGTGAGCCCCTGACAATTACTTTAATAAATGCTATATAGTTTCTATAAGTAGGTCCTGAGGTGCAGTGGGCATTAGGCCGTGAACAACTGTCAAGACGCAGTAGCATCCAGAACCAGCTGCAGTCACARGCTTGAAAAAGCAGGGTGAGCAGCAGAGCTGGACATAAGTACAGGTGCCAAATGTGCAGCAAAGCAGGGTCAAGGATGCAGACAGTAGCAAGGTGCACCAGAAAAACTGTATAGGTAGGCTAGGCTGAAAACAAGCAAAATTTTAGCAGAGCTGCAGAAAGAGTCTTAGGTTTTTATCTAACTTGTTCTGTCTTTCAGTTCCACAAGCACTAGAATTATCCCCTCTCATCCAAAGGTGTATTCATTTTTCAAAGAATAGCCTACTGGAAATGACATTTTTCACTGTGACAGAGGACAATTTGCATCCAATTACATATCTCCTCCTTTCCAGATGTGGCTGGAAAATTATATACTCAGCTCAGGAAAACAGCTGGATGCCATCTCCAGTCTCATCTCTTCAAAGACTAATGAGACGCTATCAAGATGGGGGCTTTGATAGCTCAGCACATTGCAACAAAGAATCTCAGGTCATGCCTACAGCCGGGAACATTTAAATGAGACAAACCYGTTTTTAGAACAGGGCTCACTAAGTGGAGGGCTTTCTATTTTYGGTAGACACAGAGGAGTCCCTGGTGGATTTAGAGGCTTAGGACGACTGTCACGATGGGCAGTTCTAACGGAACCTCAGCTGCAGAGCTGTTTACACAGATGTTTTACCAGCACATAGTGCAGCAGGCTCTGCATCAAGACCCTCTGATGGACCCAGCTCCAATTATCTGCCAAATGTTCTTCAGCTTTCCTCTAACTAGCACTAATGGATCCACTTACAGCTACAAATAAAAATTGCTTAGTTTTAAACTGGAAAAAATACTTTTCTGTGCATTCATATGGAGGGCAGGGTTGGACTGGAAAAGCAGAGGGACAAAGAGGAGCAGCAGGTCTCAGCTGGATTGGCAGAATATAAAGGAATGAAATATGAGAATTACTGCAAAAGCCCCATTTGAAGTGACGATCACATCATGTTTACTAAGAAACTGTGCAGCAGTTCTGGAACGCCCTTCTTCCGACAAGCACCCACGCAAGCAAACAAAGCAAAGACGAAACAGATGGGGAATTAGCAATGAAAGGAGAGTTTCCTATCTATATTATATATTTTCTCCTAGTCTGAATAAGCATCTGCGTGGATGCTTATGTCCCCTGTGTGAGGCAGCCCAAGCTGAAGCTAAAACTTGCTAGCTCRCTCTGTGGTAATTCCAACGGTGCCGGAGGCTAGAACACAAAGTGAATGTTGTTGCAATGATCTSGGATGCACTCACAGCCCTCTGGGTGAAGCTTCCGCCTGGCAGCTTTAGATCCAGTTGTTTGCAGGTATTTCCAGTAATTTTTAGGAACTGGAATGGAACAAGCCATTTTTGTCTGTACAATACAGAGGCCAGACTGCAGATCCCTCATTTAATCTTGCTTTTTCTTTCTCTAAATTTTGTTTGGGAACTACTACTTTACTTGGAAATTTTATTCAGCTCTGCTCCTGCCTAAATCTCTACTACTGTTTCCTCCTCCATCTTGCCATGGCATTTCCTCTCTAGGCACTGCACCTCCTTTCATGCAAATCTTTCCTCTTGCACCATTGCCTGAAGTTTTACACTTCCCCATTTGCTTCCTCATTCACGTTCTCTTGGAATATTCCCATGACAACAAACTTGACAAAATCCCTCAAAAATCCTAAACCGCCAAAATMCCATCCCTCAAAAACTGCCTTCAGTTTGGCCTTCTCTCTTGGATAGTATGGCCTCTGCTTGTCATAGGAAGATAGGTAGACAGGCACTTGCATTTTTAACAAAATTGAGGGAAATTTTCCCATTTTCCAAGACACAGATTCCTCATGTGGCTGGGTCATTTAGGGAACGATCTTGATTTAGTTATGCTAAATATCAAAAACAAGGGAGTAAATATCCAAATTTACAATCCATGCAGGTAGCACCCTCCTTCACCAAACCCTTACACTTTCCCAGTGTTATTGCTTCACCCGCTGGTTATGTTTTACCAGGAAATAAGATTTAGATTTAGAAAAAGGCTCATATGCCTAAATCCACATGAAAAGCCAAACTGACCCATGAGGCAACCCTGTTTTCACCAGAAAAAACATTCATTGCACCTAAACCTGCTGCCCAGTCTGGGCACATTCCCAAACATTTCTCAGCGCTGAGAATTTAGCAGATGGGTGCCTGTACCCTCAGCTAAGCCCAGCTAGAAGGCACCAGCCAGGCTTTTCCGCCGCTGTGCCGTGCCCCCGGGAGCCGGGCTGCCTGCCCCAGCGCCAAGCAATGATTTCGCAGCACAGCGGCCAAACAGGGAGCTGCAGCTCTGCTCCAGGGGAGGGTGCCCCGTCTCTGCATTTCAACCTCAGGCACGTTAAAGAGCCGGCTGCTTTCTGCTGGCCTGACTGGAGTCACCCACAGAGCATCCACAGCCACCACCATTTAGCTCAGGGACGTCAGGATTTTGTGCATACTGTTTCCACGGTGCCCAGCACAAGCGGGCCAAGTCGGCAACGACTGACCGTGGTAGGAGCTGTAAGGGAGAGACTGCAAAAAGGAAATACTTGTTCCGACCGTGCTTTAGATAACTGCCTCCTTGCCAGATAATCCAGTGTTGTTTTTCTTGAAGGGCTTTTAAAACTCAAACAGTGAGTTAGAAAACTCACAAACTGTATTTGAGATGGAAGGGAGTAAAAATTAGTAGCTGATATTAGTTTTACGTGAGTGGTTCAAGGAATTAGGATTAATAGAGCTTCTAATTTGAAAGCTAAGGGTGTTCGTGAACACTTCTGCTGCCCCACTGGGTCGCAGTGGAGAAAGGAAACGCAGCAGGGTTTGAGATGAACCAGGTTTGTTCAGGAGCCAGGGCTAGAGCTGAGTGAATAAGGAATCAGTTATTCAYAAAACGTCAGCTCGCTTTCTTCACTGAGTTATCCCGGCTTCCTCTAGTTTATTCTTTAGCCAGCTAATGCACGTGATGAAATATCAGCTGTAATTCACTTGAGAGCAGTTCCCTGACATTACAAACAGCTGCAACTGGGCCCACAGGCCACAAGATGCATCATGTTTCTAGTTGAACGATCATAACCTCGTGGCCCTTGGCTTCAAGCCCAGGAGATCTGCTCTGTGCTCTGGGTGGAAAGGAGGATCCAGCCTCTCGGACGCCCCCGCCCCTTCCCCATCACACCTCTGAGCCTAAAGCACACCGCGATCGGAGCCTGGCAACGTCTGGCAAGCCCCCAAAGCTCACAGCCAGGGGCCACCTAGACTGCTCAAGGTCCTGGCCATCCTAATGAAAAGCCATTTAGGGAGATTCTTCTTTTTTTTTTGGTCATTGCTTCATCAGAAAAGCCGAGCACAGAGGCAATTCCATGTGTCCTCATACACAAGACAGCTCCCTTGACACCTACCTGGAGAGCTCTAAAGCATCAGAGCTAAAGGAAAGCCAAAAATTTGTAGCAGCAATGGCCCTTGCTCCTGAGATCTACCCTAGTTTATAGAGATGGTCCATAGGAGCTGAACCACCACGACCGACTCACCATTCACAGCAAAAGCTTTATCTCCACATTGCTCCTGTACCTGCAGTATTTCCCTTTATTATCTCCAGCTGCCCTAAGAGCGCAGTATTGTATTCAATGTATTTATAGCTGGCTAATCACAGCTTAATTACAGAAGCTCAGCAGGCTCTTGTATGAACACTAAGTCTGAGGCAGTTCCACCAGGAAACTTTTTATGAGATAAGCAGAAGCATCAAATTACTACAGACGTGTGAGAAAAACCTATTTAGTGTTAATTGGGACAATTACCTTTTTTTTCTAATTTACATGTGTCATGAATATTAAAACCACAATAAAAAGAAAACACTTTCACTGGCTAGCTACTGCCCAAAGTAACAGCTCTGCAGGGAGGAGAGGAGAGAAATTCAGCTTTGGAGGAGGGCAGAGCTTGCCCGGGCCCCGCACACCTTTGCTGCAGCTTGCATCAGGCAGCTTGCATCACTGCAGGTCAGCTAGAACGGGAATCCTCAGGAGAGCAAAACAAACAGCAAAAAGGCAGCGCCATCCTTCTGTAGGTGTTGAATGGGAATCAGAGGACCTTGATTCTGTACCACAGCGTCTTGGTCACGTATTAAGCAATCCATGCCTCCTCTTTGCACCTCTCTATTCTTGTCACTTTTTATTCAGATAAGGGCCATCCTTTATTGCATGTTTACAGAAGCACCAAAAATGGGTTTCTGATCTTTAGTGCCTATTAGGGGCACATGAATCCAAGTAGCTCTTACGGACAGGTGACAGAGATGAGGCTGACTCAAGAAGCTGCTGCTAGTGCCTTGTGCAGGCCTGCCTCGTGTATCTGG
>NW_028186513.1:247697-259932 GCF_003343005.1 Rhea americana | reverse complement strand
GGGGGGGGGGGGGGGGGGGAGAGAGGGGGGCTCGTGGACACTTGACCACAACTGCAGCCTGGGATACCAGATACAACAGAGATGGAAGCCAAAGCTGATGGAGCAGAGGAGCCGACACTGTGCCCTGTCCTTCAGCAAATCCCTGAAGGTTGTAATAAATCCCAACTCTGCACCTTCCTCCTTTACTCTGAAGGGATTCAAACCAGGAGTTCAAGGCTGACTGCTAGAGAATAACATCCCTTCCCTGACAGCTGATGAGGAAGATTTATGGTTAGTGGATTGCTGTGTGGATGCAGATGGAAGCTGTGCCATTTTCTCTCCCAAGGATACATGTTGTTCCTGTTTAAAACTCATTTTGTAGTCTGCCGAGAGCAGATTTCAGCTCCGCAAACATCCATTTGAAAACAGTTTAGAAACTGATCATTTTATTCTAACACCACTTATCTCCTTCCCAGCTCTGTGGGTTTTACACATGGAAAGGCTGGATCCCCAACTCCCGGCTGAGGGAACAGCAGTCAAAGAGCTCAGCAAAGGACAAGCACCAAATGTGTGGAAAATTTAGAGCCAGAACCCTCACTCCTGATGCCTGGCCCATTTCAAGATCCTTGGACCATGCAGCTACATTGATTGTATGTTGTCATATGACACTAATAATTTGTCATTGCTTTTATTTTATTTTTTTAAGGTAAGCAGCGTTAATTCCTCAGAGTGCTGATGCAACTGGAATTACTGAAATTGCACCATGCTTGTCATATGTCCTTGTGCCACTGCCCTGCTGCAGCAGCCACCTGCAGTCTCCACTTGGGTGTCTCCAGCATGACTAGCTTATTGCCATGCTGAAACCGTCTGTGCACAGCRCCTGGGAGCAGCTGCAGGAGCGCTGCCGTTTCCATTCCCTCCCATGGCTGACGGAGCCTTCGCAGCTCAGGGATTCTGCCGGAGGTAACCTGGTCGGGACTAACCCAACTCATCACCACCAGATGGTCAGAAAAGCCCTCCGTCCGATGTTTAGCTCACTCTTATCAGCATAACCTCAGTAAGCCAATTTGGATTTGCAGCTCAGCAGGCAGGAGAGAAGTCAGAGACCGATCCGTTTGCACAGCAGCGACCGCTGCAGTCCCTGCTCCCCCTTTAGATCTGAACAGGTCCTGCCGCTCTCTAGCTCCTCAGAAAAGGAACCTCTTCCTCTTCGAAACGAGGCAGCTAGCAGATACAATTGCCAGAACTTTGCTGCCATTTGGCAGGTATTAGCTTCCCTTAAGCCAAACAGCAAGATGTATTGACCTACAGATAAATATTGACTAAGGCAAAGCCTGCGCTATCCGTCCAGCTGCAGCAGTGCTTCAGGGAAAACTCTTATCAGCCTTCAACGAGCCCTTCTGATCAGGAGTTTGCACATGTGCTTGGATCGACTAATAYCGTTTGCAGAGCGCGCCCGTCTGACCTTCAGGAGCTATGCAAGTTAGATCTCCTAACTCCTTGCGACTTTCAAGCCAGCACCCTAGCACGTTTTTTTTTTCTAGCACATAGTAATTATTGACGCTGGTGGGAACCCAGCTGCATTGCCATGGTAACGCCGAACCCAGGACAGGAACGGGGAGGAAGCCAGGGTGTTCCAAAGTACCAAAGTATACTCCAGCGAGAACTTCCACTGGCAATAATCGCATTCAATAGCATGGAAGTAAGCCATTAAAAATGGGCAAGTATTTAAAAATGTTTTAAAAGCGTCACATACATCAGTGTCACTTCTGAAAACGCGCTTTATAAAGGAGAGAGCAAGGGGAAACATGGGACGAATTTCCTTCCCAGGGCTACGCT
The DNA here is from genome assembly GCF_003343005.1 of Rhea americana. Lineage (NCBI taxonomy): Eukaryota > Metazoa > Chordata > Aves > Rheiformes > Rheidae > Rhea > Rhea americana. The sequence goes on along the minus strand of NW_028186513.1, from coordinate 258,114 downwards.
AGCCACCAGGAGGGGGAAGCCGCGGCGGAGCAGCCGCCGGCCRCGGTCAGCCCGCCCTGCTCAGCAAGAGCGGGAAGGCCACGGCGATGGCTCCGGCCGGCCCTGCAGGAACGAACACCCGCCTTGCTGCTCCACAAGGAGCATTAATAAACACAGAGCAAAACGTGGTAGGGGCCCATCGAGCCCAGCGAACACGGCTCCTTTTTCCTGCTGGAGTGATAGCGCATCCATGAACGAAGAGATCTCAAACTCCTGTCAGCTACTGCCCAGCAGGGCCAGGTAAGCTAGAGGGGCTTGGTGGGGTGCAGGCTAGGGACAAGTGCAGAAGAATTGACCTCTCTAGTGCTTTCATAATTTACCTCTACTAAAGAATCATAACAGAGCTATTTACAGCAGCCATTAAATAAGGCAATATTTCAGCATTGATTTTGTGTCTTCCCCACTAGCGCACACAGCTTTTGATAACTCAAGCCTTATTGAATTTTCTATAAACAAAAAATTAATATCTGCAGCAAGAGAGCGTGTACAACTGATTACAGTAGTGACAGTCCAGCAGCCTTGTGGGTGATGGCAAAAAGAGAGAGAGAAAGGCAGGGACGGAGGGAATGYACTTGTCGCTTGTCTTTCTGGGGATTAAAAAGAAGCCAGAAAAAGATGTTTGGAGAGCAGCAAGTGACACAGCATGATCTGTGCTGACCTTTCTATTGCTCATGAAACACTCAACTTTTCATTCACTTTATTTATATCAAATTCTAACATTCATCAGGAAACAATGAGTCAGACTCCAGCAGCCCTGGCACAGCAAGAGACACCGCGCAGAGCAGCAGCTGTGGCAAGGAGCCCGGGGATGATAAGGGAAACAGAGATCCGCTTTCAGTGGGACCTGGAAATGCTTCTCCCTCCTGGACCTCACTGCCTTTGCTATGGCAGCACCTATACAAGCAGTGTGCAAGCAGTGCATGCACCTGGGGCTGATGTGGAGATCCCCCCAAACATGCATCCAGCAGATGAGAAAAGGGGTTGTAAAATCAAGAACTGAAATACCAAAAAGGGAGCGAGGGGGGAGATGCACCGTTTTGGTTTGTTATGGCCATTTTATTGTTTTCTTTACAAACAGGAAAGTAAGGAGGAGACTTTGATCAGAATTACATTTTTGCTTAGAAAACAGGAGCTTGTTAAAGATTTGCAAGAGGAAAAGCAATCAGTTCAGAGTCAGCGTGTAGACAAACTTCAGAAATTAAAGTCAGAAGTGTATCAGCAAGGTACAAAACCCAAAGCTTAAGGTCAGCACTGCGGCTTGGAAACAAAGTGCTTTTCTCACAGCTGGTTTTGTTTGGGATTTGGCCAAGTTCTTTTATATCTGTTTTTCAGCAAACACTAAACAGACCAGGAGTGAAAAGAGAGGCTGAATGAAAGGTACCACCTTCACGAAAGCTGCAGTCTACAGGAATTGCTGCAGGACAAAGAACATCCACAGAAGCAATCAGACACTTGGAGGAGAGGAAGCAGTGCTGGAGTTGCAGCAGGAAAGGACGGAGACCAGGAAGCCTGGACTAATCRTCTGGGCTTTGGGAGCTATGAGTGTGCCAGCAAGGCCCCTTGGGCTCCACAGTTTTCCCCCACTGCAGTAAAGCAACAACAACAGTAGTAAACCAGGACTCCAAGGCTTTGTGTACACAGCCAGGCAGAGCAGACCCCAAGGCAGTCTGGCCATGCAGACACATCTCTGCAGTCAGCTCAGCGATGGTGCACCCTGTTTGCTAGTGCCTGCATATCAGGGGCTTTGCTTTGCTGTGCCTCCATATAGTCAAAGACYAAAATGTGATGGCACCTAAAGGCATTCCCCAGGCCTCTGCCTCAGTCCAAAACCCCCATTTTTTGCTGCATTATACTGATAACCTATATGAGCAAATGCACTTCTCCATGCCTAGCTGGAATCTGACCGCTTTAATCACCTTAGCTTGCGAGCAATACCACTGACTTAACAGGGGCRGCAACCAGCTCCAGAGGCACGGGCACTGGTGCAGGAAATTAAGACAAATTCAGTGACTGCACATAGGGAGTGAGAAGATAATTATACAGACTGGTCTCATCTCACATGTACATGGAATATTAAAAAAAGGTGCTAAGAGAAGGAGGAAAAAATCTTTAAAATCCCCAGTGAGAAATGTTACAAAAATACTCAGAACAGCAAGAATTGCAGGGTAAGGAAATACTTTTGTTAGCCAGATGGCAGAGTTCCTTCCCCTGGTCTTCCCTCCAAGGTAGTATTTCCTAACCATTTTTCATGAGATCCCTTATGTGTTACTCAGTAAATGAGAGGCTCCGTCACGGCTGAGATACCAGCCAGCACAGTGTATGTGGCCTGCAGTGTATCTCTTCCTCAGTGCTATTAGCTAGTGGTCAGTAAAGGCCTGGACAAGGCAGCAAGCTCTGTGATGTGCCTCCTTCAGGCAGCAGCCCATGCTCCCGCAGCTATCGTTAAATGCCTGTGAACATCYGTGGGCAGGGCTGCCTGGCACAGTATCCCACACGGAATCCTACAGCAAGACAAGATTTCATCCCACYGTTTGCATTTGGAAAGGCAGCGTTTTGCAAGCCCTTCTCTCCACATTGCCTGCTTAGGCATGTGGAGGGGTGGCAAAAGGGCAGGGCCAAGACGAGCTGCCTTCCTGCAGCAGTAGCAGCTCTGAAGTCAGGCTGGCTTCGCCTCTTTGCACTCCTGCACTCAGCATCCTGGGTTGCTTATGGCTGCRGCCATCACTGACAGATCATGTGCACACCGTGCCACTCTGCTGGGTGACATGGCACATGCGCCACCGCTCCGGAACCCTTCACCGTATGCACAGATACCCCCAGCTCCCCCAAAACTGCAGGGCTTGCAAAAGAATGGATATACTTAGACTGCATGTATGYGCATTATGCTTTTCCTTCTTTTATTAATGTTTCTGCTAGGTTGTTTGCAAACTGCTTCTGGTTTTTGGCTGGCTTGCTTGAATCACACAAGTTCCTTTTTTGGTAGGAATGACTGCTAGAACAACAAATTTAAATTAATAAAATAATAGGAAATTATAAGGCAGGCCTGCCATGTGTTTTTAGGAAGATAAAGGGTCAAAGGAAGCTATTGCATTAATCATGATATATATTTTTCTCTGTGCCATAGCATTTGCACACAAAATTTATTGCAAAACAAAAATTATTTCTTTTTAAGCAACAGGAACCAGCTCATGGGATCAATCACAGGACAAACAAAATTTCAACTCCTTCAGACATGTTCCTTAASAAAGGCAACTAAGAGCAATAGAGGCTTTTTCAGCTCCCCCAGTTTGGGTGTCATTTTTTTGATTCTTTGTCATTTTGTATTAGCCTGATTCCTTTAGGAGTTATAGTAAAAGTAATAGGCAGATAAAGGGATCCAACCAAAATGGAGATAACAGGGTTTTTTTCCATTAGCCAAATGATTTGACAGAYGGTAATGGATTTCATACCAGCCTGATGTAAAGCTTGTATTAGACTGAGGATAATTTAGTGATAACAGTTTATCAACATAGTGATGGAAGATAATGGGTAACCACCAGACACAGCCCATTCTGTGCAAATATCTTCTTCCCTGCGTCTCGTTAGCTATTCCAGGCCCATAGCATGCCAGTCTCCCTTCCTTATTTTGATCCCCATTTGCACTATATGCCACAGGCAAGGCATGACACTACATTAGCATAACACCTTTTTACTTTCCCAATAGCAGAAGCCATCTGTAATCTATATTCCAGAACACTGAAGGACATGTTACCTAACCTGCTACAGCTTTCTATTTTAGGAGGCAGTTTGGAATAAAGATTTCATGCTACTCTCTCCCTGGAAACCTCTCAGAAGTGGCAAAAAGTCAACCCAAATTTAAACTGCACTCTTGACACAAATAAATACAAATTTCATTTTAAACATGTAAACTAATCTAGGTAACTGTTCAAACAGCAGCTAGTCCAGTGTGGGATTTGGATTAGTAGTTTATTCCTTTGTAAAAACATTAGTGAGTCTCAACTGAGCTGAGGGTTAATTCAAAAATAAATTTGTGTCTATGAAGATGCATAACGCAAACCGCATAATATTCTCCCAGCCCCATGCATCCTCTGTTCTCGTGATTCCCTCAATTAGACATGTACTGCAAGCACCACAAAAACAGTTAGGCTGTGTCAGTGTTTTGTTCACAGACTACAGATTCTTACCGCTGTGGGCTCAGTGAGAACAGATCCATCCCAGAAAGCATCTGCTAGAAAGGGTCCCTACAACCCACAACAGACTTGTCATATAATCCCACTTGCAAACAGGTGAAGATGCAATTTATAATTAATTGCTCATACGTCTTAACTCTTTCTTTTGGAAGGCTTCTCCAGGTTGTATCTCCTCTGCCAGGCAGAGACCTACTTACTTGCTCATTTTCTATCTAAACTTATTCTCTGCCTGTTACACCCATTTGTTTTGCACGAATATTGTCTGGGAGTTAAGTAGCTTTATTTCCTCCCCAAGTTCTTCATAGAAAGTGATCATGCTGCCTCTAAGGTTTGTATTTTGCTCAATCAAAGCATCCAAGAAAGCCAGGATTTTTGGACACAACATGGGGCTTGTCTGTTCACATGTGACAGAGAGACGAAGGAGAGCTGGTGGAAAAAAAAACATTTCCACAACGTTTTTAGAAAGGACTGATTTTCACAGGGAACCACCTATTACAGTACTATGTAACCCCTTCAAACAAATGTGATTTTTAAAAAAGAAAATTTCAAAAAGCAACTGCAACAAAATAAGGATAGCTGTTAYTTTTTTTCATTTCATTTAGTGGATAGGTAATGCTTTGACTCGTTGTTGAAGTAGCTAAGGACCTGCCTGACACCCTACCGGAGAGCTGTGAGAGTGCTGGGATTTTAAGTCAGCTTTTTATGTCCCTGTCCAGAGTGTCAAAATTCTTCCTGGTTCCTGGTCTGTGCTGACATATTCAGGCTGCCCATCCCRAAACACCACGCACAGGAGGGGTCTCAGCCGTGCACTTGTCAGGATCCCCCCTCCCTCCCAGACAGGAGCAGACACCCCCCGATCCCGCGTTTGCAAATCAAGCTCCACAGGAGCGTAGTGGCCCCTGGTACACGGGCTGCAACGCCGCAGCACGATGCCAGCGTCCGACTGCACCCGCTCGGCGAGCGGCCGGGCGCCGGGGCAGCTCGGGGAGGCGGCGGCCGGCAGCAAGCGCGGCTAGGAGAGCAGCGACTCGATGCCAGCGGACCCGGAGCACTGGGGCAGCTAAGTCGCCACAGCAGGCGGCTGCACCAGCCTCGCTCTGCGGCAGCAGCGCACGAGGCCGGCGCGATCGATACGCTCCGACCGGAGCCCGGGAAGGGCCGGGCGCCGGCGGGCTCGGCAGCCCCGCTGCCCGCGCAGACGAAGCTGTGGGGCTGCTCCGGGGAGGACTGGAGCCGCCGCGCAGCAGAGATCACTGTGCACAGYGCCCGTGAGCCTCTGAAACCGCTGACCGGGTGGATGCCGCACGAGGGCGGGACGCCGCAGCGGTGCCCGCGGCTCCCGGCCGCGCTCCCGCGCTGCGAGCGCGCCCGCGGCGGAGCGGCGCGCCCTGCCCAGCCAAGGCTGCAGAGCCCACGCGAGCAAGGCCGTTCGTCGGCGTTCCCGACGCTGCCACCGGGTTAGACAAAGCCCTAACACAGCTACCGTGGCAGATAAAATGTTTCATAATGTTCTGAGTCCAATTTTCAAAATTTGTCACCAGCTAATGCCAACATTCATTTTTAAGGGGTGCTTATACTCTAGCTCGTCAGGGGCTAAAAAAAACAGGGTATGAGACATTATTTGCATCTACAACTCATTCTGAGATGGCAGTCTGCAGAAAAGGAGCCTTTTTTGTTCAGACACGAGGTGAGGAGTTTACTCTAACAGCTTTCTTCTAATGAGACCATAACTCCAGTGCAAATAGGAGGATTTTTTCCCTAATCGGCCCCTTCTGCTTAGAAATATTTTCATAAGGCATCCCAGCCAGCATTGCAGAGAGCCTCTAGCATAGCACAGCATGACACTGAAGATGCAGTCCTGGGCACAGTACACCCAGGAGCACAGCCATCAACCTTCCCCGCATCTCTCGGGATGCTCAGCCCCCTGACACTTCCTGCTGTTCATCCACAGAGCCTGTCACCAGCAGAAATTAGTGCTTGCTCTGTGCTCATAAATCCCTCCTGCTATATGCAAATACAGTATCTATTCAAAAAGTGCCTCTCCCGCCTACTTATTTGCACATAAAAGTGGTGTATTCAGCCTCAGGTAGTGCGTGAGATGGAAGGTGTTAAATTCTGCATTTCAGTGTGAGCATTCACAAATATTCTTTTTTTTTTTTTTCCTTTTTTTTTTAGGGGCTGGTTAGATGCAAAACAATGAAGAAAAATATGCATGCAAGCTGGTGAACAAAAAAAGCATATATACAAGTATACTATATATTATAACCACAGTATATCAGCCATTTTTCATCCACTGCTTGTTTGCTTTTCAAAGATTTGGGGGTTTGGCCAYGGCCCTTTCTAGAGGTTCTGCAAAGGCTCCCGGAACAGTTCTGTGCTCCATCCCTCCTGGGGAACGGGCACAGGGGTGCCCACATCAGCCCTCTGACCGGCGCAGGGCTCCCGAGGGACCTCGCTGCAGGTGTGGGGTTTGTCCCCCCCCCCACCCAGGCAGGAGGAATTCACCTTCTGAAGCTTTCTGCAGAGACAAAGTTACTGACTGTCTTGACTATATGCAACAATAACACCCAAAACTCAGCCGTAGACAGGCCCTTCACAGCGCACTATTAGGTTTGGCATCTATAATACTGTTTCTCCTGCTCATACCCATATGCATAACATGCAAAGTGTATAAATAAATAGCCAGTGTCACACAATTTATCATCATTTGTCAGGAGTGACAGGATAACTCACTTGTGACTACCCCACTCCATCCTCTCCTCRCTCACAAAGATTGATGTTCTTACAGATATTCCCCATCATGTATTTTTATAGCCATCTAGACTCGGGTAGTTTCTTGCTTGCCAGGAGTTTTGGCAGTCGGCAGGAACCTCGGGCCGGACGCAGGAGCAGCGCCGGCAGCCCATGGCTCCAGCAGCACAGACTCCCCTGCACTCTCTGGGTGGGTGTTTGTTTTATTTTCCCCCTGTGTTATAAGCTATTACCACTGTTTTGCTATGGCAATTTGTCCTCCATGTCAGCATGTGTTCTTCATCACACTGTCAAGCTTTGCCTCAGCCCAGTGCCTCCAACTACTAGGTCGGGACAAAACTGTCAGGTATGATGAAGGCAGCAAGAGACAGATGGGCACCAGCCTCCAGCGCTGCCTCGGCTCCTGCTGGGCCATGGCTGCGATGCCGTGTGTGCGATGCTCGGCTCCTCTTCCCGGGATTGTACTTGTCCACACTGGACCCAACGGGGGAGAAAGGGGAGCGATGCTCGGATGGACACAGGCCGGGCACAGCTGGAGCACAAGCCCATGTCGGACACCATCACCTGCTGATGTTTCCACGCCAGGATAAAGGAAGCCCTTTGCCTTTGGCATTCAAGTTTTGGCCTTTGAAGGAAGGATTTTCATTTCGATCTGTGGGGTAGGACTCGGGGCAGGGGGTTTGYGCAGCTCGAGCAACCTGCGTGCCTCCTCTCCATCTCCAGCTGTGCTGAGCCTGGTCCTTGCGCTCTCCCTCCTTGTCTACAAGGGAAGGTTTTGCTACAAACAGGACATCATTCTACCAAACATCTTTTTCTAGACCTCTCGAATTGCAACACGCTGCTCTTCTTAACACAAAGCTGCTCCTCGGGCAGAGCCTGCAATCCCTCTTTTAAAACACCAAAGGGAACAGGGCCTTAGCTGCCTGGTCGCCGGGGAACCTTTGCCCAATGCCTAGGTGCACGCTGGTTTTCTGAACCAAGCCCCAAAGGAAAAGCAAGAGACATTTCAAATGAGCTTCAGTAAGCTTCCCCCGTTCTGCAGGCACAGGGGCCTCAACGCTCAGTTGCTTGGTCCAGTGGGTTTGGAAATTACCTACCAAAGCTTTTTATTTCAAACACAGCTGGTGGTAAGGAAGCGCATTTCAATACTTTCTTACGGCCTGCTAAGATCCCAGGAACACTCTGTGCCTGCAGTTTTGATTACTGGGGAAACACACGTCAGAAAGAACAGCTTAACCTAACACACACCTGTGTAAAGACAACATKAGGAGTTGCCATGCAGCATAATGAACACGGTCCCTTACCTGCTTATATAGGCGTTCCCCAGGTTTTTAAGCAAGATTRCATGTCCTCTGCAATTATAGTACAGTGCTTGGTGTACGGGTAACACTTCTAGTATTTCTACCTGGCAAAAATATCTGAAACTCCCCAGAGAACAGGATTATCTTAAAGATGGCATAAAGGATAATGACGAGATTACAACTCACATAGTGAAATAACGAATTAAGGTGACGGTATTTCTCAATTCTATTTCCAGCCTGTATGAGTTGAATTTGTGCCAATTTCTGTTCTTACTCCTGGCTTGTTAGACAGGATTCTGCTAGAGATGGAGAGTGCTGCCTACACCTTCGAATTGCTACAAAGATAGCAAGTTCTTTGTTACGTTATTAAGAATGCAGTAGCCAAATTAGTATTAGAAATTATCCAAAAGTTTAACTGCTGATGTTGTGAATACCAAACTTAGTTTATATGTTATTCATTTATTTTCCAYAAAATAGAAAGAAAATAATCTTTCTTCTCTTTCTCTCCCATGAAAAAATTGCTGCAGGTTTCAAAACATGGTACCTTTCATTATATTAATTGTTAAAGAAATGGATACTTTTAATGCCATATGAATGCATCTTGGCATATTTATCTGACTGTTGCCAGGGCTTGTTCATTAGCTGTTTCCACTGGTCAATAATCTAGCATTTTACCAGAGTAAATGGTGCTTCACTTTTATCCCCACTGCTCAAATTTTAGCTTTCAAATAATTTAACCCTTTCTTGATCTAGACTTAAAACATGCTCTGTCTATATCGGATTTGACAGATTTGGCTAAAAGGTGCAGTGTAGTCAGAAGGACTCACCCCAGAGAGAGGAGCAGAAGTCAGGAGAAAAGTTTGGGTAAAATAATTTTAAGAGCTGTCATGCTTTGAGTAACACTACTGCAGCTGACCCAGCTAACAAACATTCCTAGTGCAAACGCTCAGCATTAATGCATCTGTGGGACTCAATAAATCTATTTAGGCTCTCAACACAGCCTAAAGAACAAGCCGTGAACATTCAGAGTTGCAGCTCTCACACTGTGAGGCTGAATGAAAAACAGGCCTGGTTTTATGCTTATTCCTGCCAACACATGCTAACTTCAAAATACTTTTAAGCAATTTTGTTTTAAGACCACTGTGGACCAGTTCAGAGCTAAACCTAAATTCATGTAACAAAACATAGAAAAGTAGGCCTGCTCTTCAGTATTTATGCATCTTTACTGTGAATTTAGGAGACAGGTGTTTCAATACTGAAAAATAATTCAGTGCAGGAAATGGTATTATATATACACATAAAGTTAAGCATAAATGTTATGATAAACTGGGACCAGGAAGAAATATCAGATCTCTCCATGGCACCAGAGACTACCAGTCTCAAATTACTGAGTTATTTTTTCATCTCCTGGACCTGGGTTTTGATTCAGCAAGTACTGAAGTGTGATCCAAGCTTTCTTGCCCATGATGTAAAATGGGGAAGGACTGCACGGAGCCCAGCGGTGTCCCACGGGTCTGAAGAGTCCTTTGTGCAGCCTGCCTGCAAATACGAGTGACGGTTTCTCAGTGCCATTCTTCTGCAAATTACATAATTCTCTGAACAACGATTGTAATAGCGTTATTCTTTATTGCTAATAATCAACTGCAGAATGAAAAAGATCTTGAGATGCAATATGTGGGAAGCAATGATAGTTCCCTTTAAAGAAAATAAGGCATTTACCTTATAAATATAAGATGATCAAATAAGGTAATTAGCCCAGAATTGCACATATAAAAAGCGATACACCTTTAATTGGGTTGTTCTGGAAGAAAATTAACTTTGAAATGAGGAATATTAAAGAGATCTAAAAATACCAGGACATCCTAATTACTGCAGATGAAAGGGTTTGGCAAAGGTTAACCAAACACTGACACAAATATGCACACAAAATATGATTTAAAAAAAGGTCCTGGCCTTAGCTGGTTTATTTTTTAATCTCAAAATGAAACAGACACTTCCTGAAGGACTAAAGAAAAGAGGCTTTTCTTTCCTCCATGAAAGATGACTCATTTCCAACTAGTCCAAAGTCACCTCTAGCGTACAGGAAAACAAGTTCCACAGTGGGTCCCACCGCGGAATGGCAGCGCCTGCTCCAGG
>NW_028186513.1:231501-247395 GCF_003343005.1 Rhea americana | reverse complement strand
CAGCCCGCCGTGGCCCACCGTGGCTGCGGCCCGCCGTGGCTGCGGCCCGCCGTGGCTCCAGCCCGCCGTGACCACAGCCCGTGGGCAGGCTTCCCAACGAGCTGTGCAACGCGCTGGCTGAGAGCGACTAACACAAGCTCAGTGCAGACGTTCTGCTCGCGGGGAGCTCTCTGCCCTCGCCGCGCTCYGTTTACGGCCGGTGGCAGGAAACCGCTGATCACACGTGAGCAGGGCTCAGCATCGAACCTTGTAGGGACGGGCCTGCGGCCTTTGCAGCCCCTAGCCCAGCAGGGAGCACGCCCCGATGCTCACGGGGCACAGGAATTAAGGAATTGTGCAGGAAACCAGTTTTGAGACCAAGCCTCTGCTTTTCTTCTTCCCCCAGGGAGCCCTAGCTCAGGGTGACGGATGTCGTACGAAGAGGCTCATTCATTTCTGTCAGCTGGCATGAAATAGGGGCTGACAAAGCACCCAGAGAACAACTCGCCCTAGAGCCTCTGCCCACTTGTTCGGCTGAAGCAGATCAGACCCCTCCTGGGCTGCGGATGTGCGAGGGGGGGGACTGGGCAAGGGTCACTATCGACTCCGCGCTGCAGTAAATGGCATGAGGGACGCTGCAAAGCTCAGGCGTGAGTCCGCTGACGAGCCCAGCCCCGAGCTGCTCTGCTCGGAGGGCTCAGGCCGGCAGGGGAGCGGGATACGTGGCTATTGCAAGGGCCGAGGCAGCACAACTGCACAACGCTGCCAAACCTCGGAGAGGTATCTCCAAGCCAGTCCAAGCCCCACAGCCATTTACATTCTCCAGCACCAGTTCCGTATATTGGATTCAATTAGATTCATACCTACAGCCATTCTCCTCCTCGAGTGTTCTGATTGCAGTTTATACAACTCCGAGCAGCTGAAATTACATTGCCTACAGCCTTGTATTGATAGACTGGCAAGGTAATTAAAAAGGAGGCTTTTTTTTTTTTTAGTCTTGTATAAACATTGGAAGAATAAATCCATATTATTACTTTTTAAATTTAAGAAGGACAGAGAACATCCTCACAGTTATAATGATGTTCTAAAAAAAAATCTATTAAAACCAACASTGCCACATATATCACATGTATTATGAATGTATTAATATGTAATAGTTTTTTATAAATATTAATAGAGGCTCACATCTAAAGGAGRAGGCTGAAACTTACATTCTTAATTAATCCAAAATTCACATCATCTAAAAATACTCATGCATTTCATTATTTCAGACCAATGCCTAGAAGTACATAGTTGCAAAATCATGTACCAGCAATGAATGCAAACACAACATCTCCCTCCACCACACACACTTTCTTCACAGTCCCTTGTCTTGACCTTTGCAATGGTTAAAAGAAGAAGCCCGTGAAGACACAGGCGCGCGCGGGTCTGGGGCGCAGTGTTCTGCCCTGGCTGGCCTGCATCTTCAACTCCTTGTTGAGRCTGAGCTTCACAGGTTTGACAGTACTACTGCTGATCAATGTACTTCAATATAACCCAGAGAGTAAAGAAAGTGCACTCACCAGCTGAGTGCCATACATACAAGGGAAGAGACAATCTCTGCCCCCTCCCCAAATGACAAGTTAATTGGAAAAAAAGGCTGTGGTAGAATCCATCTGGCATTAGCTGCTATCAGGTAATATCAATGAGATTGAGAAAAAGCAAGAGATTGTTACTAAAAGAAACTTGTGATTTAAGAAAATCCAGCATTGYCATGAGCCAGGAAGTTAAACAGAGCATCTGTCCATAGCCTGGCTAAAACAGATGGTTTTGATTGTAAAAGTTCAAGATGAGAAGTTGCTTACACACAAAATTGTAGGAAATATTTCACTAGATAGAATTACTCTTTTGTTTAAAATATTCTCCTAGCTCTTCTTCCATTCTTTCCCTGCTAAAGATAGTTGGTCTGGATAGCAGAGAAGACTAAGAGTGGGATAGCAAGAATTTCACCTTTAGCCACCAGCTGCAATTTGGAATTTAGCAGCTCAGAAGACCTATTTTCATTAAACAGGTGCATAACTTCATGTGGACACATTATATTCCATTCAAGAGGGGATAATGTAGGCAGATGAAAGAAAATAGAGGGATGTAGTTAATATTTTAGTATTTTATTATTAAGCACTTCCACAATGGAACCTTTAGCTGCATACAGCTCAGCTGTCCAGGCTATGGACTATCAGAACTGCAGATTATGTGCCTGGATGGATGCACAATGAATTCCCCTTGCATTAAGATAAATCTACTGTTGACATCTGAGAAGGAGGAATAAGTTCTTTGTGCTATTATTAAAAATACTATGAAGGCACTATCATTACAGTCTTTTATTGCTAAGTGACTTTAAGATAAGTCTTACAGATCTTTCTCCATTAATCAATAAGATAAAATACTAATTATAACCACGGGAAAATTTTAATTGGAGTTCTGGTGAACATAGAACTTTTCTTGGAGAAAAAGCTATGTATTAGAGTATTGACTATTCATWTACAACAGCACTTGCAGGAAAACATTGACCTGAATTTTACCCGAGTTAAACATCTTACATCCTTTAGGCAATCTAAAGGATATATGACTAAAATTGATGTGGCAGTTTTTTTCTTTTCTTTTCTTTTTTTTTTTTTTTGTGGCAATAGATCACTTTGCTTAAATATGAGATAAAAACTTGATTCCAGTTCTGTGTGTCTTATCAGCTTCTTAAAATTAGATGTAGCAGAGAAATCAGTGCTATGACATTCATTCAGGCAGTGGGAACATAGCTTGGCTTTAAGACAGAGTACCAGTGGAAAGAGCCTTGTCCTATTTACAAGACACCTGGGAGGGCAGCAGCTGCAAACAGCATGAAGACCACTCTTCTCCCAGGAATTTTTGTCCTGCATCTAAAGAATCATACAGACCAACAGCAGCAGAAAAACTATGCACCTCTTCTCAGGGCCAAACATTTGCTCACATGCTAGAGAAACTCAAACTGGAAGACTGTATGCCACAGCAGCATCTCGCAACAACTGCCACCATTATACACAAACCAGCTCATAGGAGCCCTGAGCTAGGTGTTCAGGAACAGTGGTAACAAAGAGTTCTCATGTTATCTCAAGAAGACCWAAGTATCAGAAGTTGTATGACTTTTTATAGTAGTATAGGTTAATATAAAAAATTGCAAAGAGAACAAAAGAACATAAATAAAACATTTTATCTTATTTGACCTACTGTCAAACTTAGGTATTTTATTTCACACAAACTCAGGATTTGGTGTTTAAAAATTAAATCTCCTCTCTCTGTGTGAGTCACTGTCTCGTTAACTGGTGACCTACTTAGCTGTTGGGCTTTACCACTGTTTCGGTCTGTGTTCTTGATTGATCAGATTTTTGCTGCAAGTGAAATCGCCAAGACCTTTCTCCTGGGGTCACATTTAACTCATTTCTTGCATTTTCCATGGGTTATTCTAAGAGGCGCTTTCACACTGTCAGCCCGTGCACAATCTGATATCTTTTAGWTGCCAATTGAAACATTCTCCTTTTTCCCATACCTATCCTATTATGCCTAATATAGTCCCCTATTAGATGTGCATTCAAAACCATTTACAGGGCATGAATACATGAAGATCATTTCATTGAAGCACATGCTATGAATATACAGACACTTAAATGTTCTACTTTATCAAGAGCTGTCAAATAATTAAACATGCCCATCACAAGGTTAAACAAGCTTCATGGCAGTAATTTAATTCCTTATTCCCAGTAGATAGTGGCACTTCCTAAGTACTGAAGATGCAATTGTCTTCATAGCACATTTGCCCAAATCAGAGAGGGGTTGTGTTTTTTGTTCAAGTCTACTACATTCTACTTTCAGCTTTTCATTTTTTTCCAGAGAAGAGCAAAATCTAGAAGACCACAAGCTCCCTCAGGGCACGGCATCCTGCCCCCCCCCGCCACTCCCCGGCCCGCAGCGCTCATCTCATGACACCTTCGGCACAGACTCACTTAGCCATTGCTTTCCGAGAGCTGCTGGAGCAGGATGCCTGCTCTCAGCACACCTATCTCAGAGTTAGCAAGTCCCACAGCTTCAGCATAAGGCACCTATGGACAACACTGAGCAGCCGAAGCTTGTCAAGAGACATCCCTCTGTTTGTATATTTCTAGAAACATCACCAAAAACTACTGATGAAGAAAATTCAAACATTCCAGAACTTGTTTTCTCCAGAAGTTTTTCCTTAATGGGCACTTCTACCAAGTAAGTTGGGAGATACCTATTTGTGTTTGTAATTCCTATTGTAGTTTCAAAGCATTATTTACTCTAGAGATTTTAAAATATAAGAGGGACATGTTACATTGTAAAGATCTCTTCACTGATTTTCCAAAAAGATGTTCTCTAAAAAACATTCCTAGTGATCTTTATATGCAACAATTACTATAAAGGCTAGCATTTCATCTGACATAACTCAGTTACATTTGCTAAATGCCACTTAATTTTTTCTAATGACCTTTCTACTTTTCTTGGTATTTCAAGAAGATCCCTCAAATCTGGGGTGAAAAGGAAATYGAATACTTTTGCTGTGGCACTGCAGAAAAGTGGTCTCCAGACAACCTAATCTCTACCACCTTTGGAGACATAACTAAATGTCACCAAGGAACTTCTCATCTCTTGAGGCAAATTAAAGAGAGAATGGTCACAGTTTTACATTTGACAGCTGCCACTCAAACTCTCAGAAAATCTCCTCCCCGCCCTCCCGCCGGCACGTCGTGCTCTGCGGAGTTTCAGGCAGGTCTATGCCATTTGCTGCACTGGCACTATTTCACATAAAGTGCCAAATCCTGAGTTAATGCATATCAACACTGAAGGAAGAAAGTACTTCATATAGTTTTGCCTAGTGAGGGTCACAGTGTGTTTTTTTATATAAAATTTTCTTTCTCTAAGTTTTCCTTCTCTTTAAAGGTTTATTTCCAAATAAACCATTTTCAAATGCCACAGCAAGAACTCTCTTGTTTAAAATAATTACTATTTACTTTTTTTTAATACTTTGCAGGTGTGAAGATTATTGTCCAATTTTTACTGAGTTTTTATTTTCTCTTTACRTGTAATGACTAGAAGGCAAAACAAGTTAGATCACCTCATGTTGAATATATGCTGTTTACTGTCCTTTGATTGTTCTTACTAAAGAAAGTTATTCTATACTTACAGTTGATTAAGAATTTGAAATTCAGTAGATTAGATTATTAACCAGACAGTAGAGCTAACACCGRTTGCTTTCCACATTTGGAGGAATGAGCAATAACATAAAACTTGAGACACAGAACTGATCAGTTGATGAAAAAAGCATACATAAATTTTGCCCTGATCTGATTGGTACCATAGGTGGTGCAACACCTGACAGCACGCTGCCTGAAATCTGTCCTGGGCCACAGAACTCTGCTGGGGAAATTCCACCCCAACTTCTTGATTAGCAAGGCCAAATCATTTTTGCTAATTGCCTCTTCAGACAAAAATGAAATCTTGTGCAACTGCAGACTCGGTACTCCTCAGCATGGCTGGCCTGAGACTCTGTGGTTGTCCTTGAAAACAATTTGTGTTATGGACATTTTGTGCTTACTAGTTTAGAAACCAAATTCTATATCTGCAAATGATGGAAAGGTTTCTTCTGGTGATTACTCCATCCTAGGAGTGTCCTTCATAATCTGATACTTGGTCATCTCTCTTTGCAGAGCATAGCTCAGTCTGTGTCAGAGTGACACAGCTGAAGCTTGTGCTAATGCAATAGTAGATCAATCACTCGACTGAAAGATCCACAAACACAGAAAACATGTTTTATACCTGTCATATTCAAGGGTAAACTTCTAGCACTGAAAGCTGCTTAGATAATTCTGAAATCCAGACAGTTGTGCTAACCTCAGTGTCTAATCAAAAGAAAAATTTGTTGTCTGTTTAACAATACCAATTTGAGACTCCTCAAAGCAGTTAACCCCTGAACGGAGATCAAATGCACCTGAAGTTTGGCTAAGAACCTATATGATTGAAAACCCGTGATGTAAATTTTAGTCATTGAAAAGTCAGGCTGAGCCATCACACAGAAAAATAGTGTCTATATCCTGACATATCAGGGAACAGAGATTGTACTTTTCAGGTGATAAACAACCAGAAAGCACAAGCTTCAGATCATGAGAAATTCTCATACTTTATACTGCAGTCTCACTATATCAATGGGAAACTTCAGAAGAACTTTATTTTAGAGTATTAAGAGTTGAAGGTCATGCTGCATATCACCAGAATGAACAAATTTTATTCCTAGTAGAAAGACCTAGAATCATCCCTTTTGACTGATGCTGCAATTATATAGACTGGATTAAGAGACAAAATGTGGTGTGAAATAGCTGATGAGATCTTTTAAGCATCTGCCTCCGCTGGTAAGGCAGAACTTATTGAACAGAAACCAATGGAAATAATTTCATCAACATCCTTCTTTCAAGGAAGTTCTTTTTTTAAACAGTAGCACTAATTAACAGCACTATAAGTTCGACTTATAGCGACATTTTCAATTGTTATTCATAAATCAGACCTGCAGGTTTTGTCACTAGTTCCCCATCATATCCTTGGTTATGTCACTGCCCTTTCTATCTCAGGTTGCAAAAGGAGCTAACAGCGTTCTGCTCCCCTGTGAGCATCCCCTGGACTGACCTGAACTCCTGCCAGCATGGGTGAGGGATGCCATCGAAAGGAGTGGAACATGCAAGATGACTGCACAGATGCCTTTCACCAGGAGTCTCCTGTGCCACAGTGATACTGTACATTGATCTGTGTGGCACAGAATATTTTATGTGCACAAGTTCAGAGTTCATTTTATGCTTTCAAATGAGGCCAGATCCATCCTCAGTACCTGGACCTGAAACAGCATGTTAATACAGACCTTCTATATGTTCCCGTCTTTAAATGAAGCTACGGAGATGAACACTACAGCCATGAAATCAAGCATGCTCATGAGTGCAAGTCCCTTGTACATGTCTAACCCCAATGACATTACACCAACACATCGGGATGGCACAATGTAAACATCCCAGCCCCTAGGATTCGCAGGGTTGGCAGCAAGGGAGAGACCAGATAATTTACAATATGGTCATGTTGCACAGGGAGCTGGAGCAGTGGCTCCTTACACCTGTGCCCAGGGACACACTCCAGCCTTCTGTCCCATTTTTGTCTTGTTTAGAGTGAATATTTCTAGTTTGCTCTCCTAGGGAAATGAGAGAATGTGACTTTGGTCAATGCGAGTCCATTTTTATCGCCTCTTTTCCCCCTGTAAATTTTTAAGTCACCAGCCAGTTTCAGCAACATCTGAAAGAGCAGAAATATCAAACTTGCCTCAGAACTGAATTCACAAAAAGAGTTTTTTGTGTACAGGAGAGATATAATAGTGGTACCACTGAAAAAAAGGCTTTAGACTGTGCTCCAACCTTTATTACACACCAGAGAACCTGCAGGGGGGAGAAAAGGAGAGATGCTTTGAATCCTCCAGACAGAAGAAAATCTGCAAATCAGAGCATGAGCTCATGCCTCATTAGACAGCAGAGAATCCAAATACAAGATGTACATCTATAAATAAGAATCAATACACAAGCCTTGTTAATTCAGCTGTTCATGGAACAATGTGTTTTCATTACAGTCATGAATTAGGATTTTCTTCTGTTATATAGCAGTCCAGTGAGGATAAAAGGGTGAGCTTTCAAAATACCATTATGCCAATGCCAAAGTCAAGGCTGGAGGAACATTGTCAATAAAATGTATGTTTAAGTCTGTTTTTCAAAATAGAGTTGACATCTGTCCAATAGACGCTGGATGGTTCTGACTCCTGTGTTGATTAAAGGTCTTTTAGACCACTCTGCGGTATAAGGAAGCATTAAAGAGACTAAAGGCTGTGAGACTCAGGCCCACTCTTAGTTTAATGTGTGAACTACAAAGAAAACGCAATTAGTAGCTGTTAAGTTACACTGCAAATTGTTAGCACCTCTTTGCTTTGCTTTATTAACAGGAGCAGGATTGATACTGCACTGACAAACACTTATTGGAGATGTTATTAGGTGCTAACTGGACTTAATTTGCTTTAAGACTTTGCCCATTTAAAACTATATCTCTTAAAAACCCAGTCTCCCAGCTTTCTGGCCTCAGGGTAAAGAGCACTAAATACAATTATTTCACAACTTTCTTCCTCTCCAGGGAAGAATCAGAGCTTTTAGGGGTTGCAGATAGACAAGTAAACAATAAACCGTAAAGGGTGGGAGGTAAAATGCCAAATTAGAGTTTCCATTTATGACCAGTGGGAAAATCTTTATTTAAACTGGGCAGATTCTGTTGACAACGTGCAAATTGTAACTCAGGAAGGAGGACTTTTCCCTTTGCCTTTATCAAAAGGATTGAAGATCTCAGCATTTTTTTCACATAGGAAGGGTACTGATGTTGAAAGGATATGAGRCAAATTCATCACTATCATGTCTTATTTAGACACCGAAAATATTAGCCCAGACCTTCAAAAGCACTTGGACACTATATGCCCTTTCTAAGGAGCCTAAAAAGAACCATGCATGTAACCAATTCCAAGTTTGTCCTCAAACAACATTTGCTCTGAAGTTCAAAGCAGTGAAAAGTGAGATGAGAACTACTGCGGTAGTTAATGAGAAGCACAGATCGAAGGATCAAAAACTTGTAGAATCAAGACCTTTCCTTGCAAAAATCTAATATTAAAAATCTACATTAATTGATCACATACATGTGCTGTAACACAAAATAAGATTGCAAACAGTCAAAGAGAAATCTTAAAACAATTCCAGCATCTGTATTTTTCTGTCTTTGTAACAGTGACCTCCAGAGGTACTAGATAACAACTGAATTTTCCAAGTAGGAACTGACAAGATTTCACTCCTACATGACAGTAACTGCAGTTCATCCATGAATCAGTTACTGGGTTGTATACAAGAAGCATAAGATGAAGATTTGATTGAAAAAAAGTATAAGAATAAAACCTGCCTCCTCATCTATCAGCTTGCCTACAAAAATGAAAGCCGTGTCTAATGGAATATGCTATTTGCGTGACAGGTCCTTCCTCCCATCCTGCCACTAGCTCCAAGTGCTCCAAAATATACTGTCCTAATGATGGTAGAGATGGCTGCACAGCACACAAGAAAGCAAAATAATACACGATATATTCTCCCTCTTTATAAATAACCAGTATGTTTGCTGAACGAATAGAAAACGGCATCGATGCTCCTAGAACGGATTCATAATGAAACTACACAATATTTCCTCTAGAGAACCTGGTCTTCCCGGAGGAGGGCTTGCGCTCCGGGCATGCAACGGCAAGCAGCCTCTCCAGCTGCACGATGGGCTTCCCTCGCATCCTGAGCCTGGCACCGTGCCCTGCTAAATAGGGAAGGAAAAAAGMCATCCTTTCTCTCACCTTTTGGTGTGCTGCTTTAGACTGCAAAAGGCTTGCTCTGCATACGGATGGCTCAGCTGCCAGCACCAGATTGTTTAGGCACCCCTGGAAACCCAAAATGACCTGTGGGGACTAGGAGAGGTTCCTAAGCCCCACGGCAAGCAGGGTGCCGTGCAGAAACACTCGCTGCTACAGCGCTGCTCCACACCGGGCCAACTCTGCTACAGCACAGAAACCCAAAAAAGAGAGGGGAGAAAGTAGCCTGCCTGCTTAATCATATCAGCTTCAATCAATACTTAAGGTTAATGTACTACAGGAGACGCGGCGAACTGCTCTTTCTTGCCACACGTTCCGTCCTTCCTATGGGCACCAGTGCTGCGGTTCAGCAGCGGGATCGTTGCCCTTTCCCTTGGAACACCATTTTCTCTTTTCCTCAGATAAATCTATCCTGTGCCACTACATTTCACTCTAAGCTTAATCCTTACCAGCTTCATCATCATGCAATAAATAAGCTGCCAGCAGTTTTACAATTAACATTCAATGTTTGAGATAAGCTTTTACATGACAACAGCAAAAACTGAGTTTCTATCTTTGTAGTGGGCTCCTAGCTGACAGAAATCAGTAATWTTGTGACAATTCTACACAAAATCTTAGTGTTTTAGGACATTCTCAAGATAGCTGTCTTGAAGTTATCTGCAAGGACTTTCTCAGAAAGTTATGCGAATACAAGGCTAAGGAACAGCGGTTACCCGAAGCAGGCACTCCGACTTGGCACCTCCTCCATGTGTCCCAGACCATGTCGCTGCATTACAGATGCGGCTCAGAGCAATACGCTAGCTAATGCAGAAATGAGATAACCATCACACGGGATTTTCACTCCAGCTCCTCTGACAACCACGGCAGACATGCAATTCCCATTCACATTAACTGAATGGTATTAACACCAAGTTACAACTGCTGTAAGCAAGAAGCTGTGCAAGGCTGGATTCGGTTGCATTTACTAACCTAGTTCTTACCTCCCAATAGAATTTTGCATCTATGATAGTGTTTATACAGAACATTATGCAACAACTCATTAAATTCTTCATAACTGCAGTGTTCTATTCCAGTTTAAATTGCAAACATAGTCTATTTTTATGCAAACAAATACTTTCTGAACAACTTTGAGCTCCTATGTACACTAATTAAATGTCACATGCACAGTGGAACCTTAAATTATATTTGCTCAATCCTTCAGTGGTAAACAGTGTTTGAATCGAGTACATGATGAATGAAATTACATTCCTTGGCTTGCTTAGGAGAAAAGGAGGAGGATTTCCTCCAAAACATCTAAACAAATTCAATTCTTTCCATAGTTTTCCTGTTGAATCAAAAAAAAACAAACAAAAAAAAAACCCAAAAAAACCCCACCCAGCCTGCTGGACTCAGGCACAGGGTTTAAAGATCTCCTGCTTCATATGGATGTTAAATAGCGTCCGCAACATTTTCTGCCAGGCCAAGCATACTGGTACGGGGGGKTTGGTGGAGTGGATTTCCTTGGCTGCAGGGTTAGTTTACGTTAGTGGCCCTGCTGCGGAAGAGTTTGCGGGGAAACCTCGCGAGGCACCTGCACGCTCCAGCATTTCAGCCACAGCAGGAACCCCCCTCCCCGAGTCAGACTGAGCATCCTTTCTTCTACGTGCAAAAGCTCTCGCTCACTCACTTTAAACACTTTATTAGTGTATGGGGAATAGCAAAGCATTAGAGTTAAAGTGGTGACTGACTGGGAAAACACATTGCACATTTCTTACCTTTAAATAGTAAAAGTCAATGGGAATGGTCTTTAGACTCTATTACAGTAATGTGCACTTGTTTGCCACGGACACAGTACATTTCTGACTACCCTTCCTGGGAGACCAGCATGCATTATTCATAGAGGGAGACTGAGTTAGAACAAAAATATCCCTTCAGTTTGCATCATTGACCTGCAGAAAACTTTTCCCTCCCAATGCCTACACTGCCTTTTAAACACCTAGAATGCTTAGATGCATATTCTCTGCAAAGCATTTAGCACATATTTGGTTCAAAACAAATAAAAATGCTCATGTAGACCAGGACTCCTCCCCATTTCATTTCCACCTTTCCCCATCATAGATTACCTCTGCGCAACAGGAAACAGCAGGGGCAATGCTCAAACCACCTTATGCCCTGCGCAAGCACAAGGATGGGCCCCATCCTTGGGAACAGAGTGGGAAGTTCTCCATGAGAGATGGAGAACTGTGTTTGGGGAGGCATACTATGTTTATTTTTCTTCTCAAGCACTAGGAAAATCATACACAGAGGATCTGACCGGCAGAATCAGGTCTTAACTTCTAACTTTTCAGTGTTTCCTTTTTCAGAATCATGTTGCCTGTACTCAGTAAAAGTCTCAGGGGCTGCAGAGTCCAGGCAAGATCAGGTGCACGCTGCCCCATCTGCTAAAGAGCAGCCCAGATCAACAGACCTCTTGCAACAAGGAATGGTCAGCCTCAGCTCCTGTTCCTTATCCAGGAGGAAAAATCTTGCCTCTTGTTGAAAATCAGACCAACCTCTGCAAGGACACAGTCAGTTTCCTTTAGGGTTCTATCAAAAGAGCTGAAGGATCCAATTCTACTTACTGGAGGTCCATAATACCAGGCACCCCCCATTTCCTAGAGCAGACAGACTCAGTCCTCTCCATAGACACTCTGAAATAACACTTGTGGACTGAGACACGCTATTCTGGTTAGAGGCAGAATATATTTCTGGGAGCCGCATCGCTAGAAAGCAATCCCTATGAACTGATGATGCTTGAACACATCTTCCCCCCTCCAGGCAGCAGGAGCTCTATAACCCTGCCATCCCGTATCCAAATAATCCTTTCATCTCATAACATATTTTTAGACATCCTATTAATATTTAATGAGACAGCCCACAGCAAGTTAGATAGCATAGCAATTAATTTTTAAATGGTGACATTTATTACATAATGTAACTGCTACCTAACTTGCTGTGGGCTATCCGGATAAATGTCAGTTAAATATCTAATAATTCCTTGCAATTTAATATGAGCATTAAAAAAATAAAAAAGCCCTGTAATTATCCATTATTTGCAAAATTTAATTGAGGTTTTAATTTTGGCATTTAGGTTTTTCTCACACATCCCTGCTTCAGCCTCAGAGGCTAAGTCGTTTTTGGTAATTTATACATTGATTAATTTAGTTTCATCTAAGGTTTAAAATTGTGCTTGCAAGGCCTAAAATACAGCAGAGAAAACCCTGATTAACATTGCAGCAGCCTGGAATTACAACCTGCAGCCACAGTGACAGACCTGCAATAACCGAAAGTCCTAACGTGGAGAGGAAGGGAACGAAAGGAGACTCCAGACCCAAGTGTGGGAATGGACTCACAAGGAAACGCTTGGGCAGACTCAAAGCAAAGGCAAGCGAAGCCCCTCCAATGYGAGCACCAAGTAGCTGTGCACGATCCTAGCAGCCTCCAAAGCAACATCGGGCTCAGGGTCCCAAGTCCCATCACCTACGAGAGGATTATAATCCAAACTGGTACTGGAATACTCCCTTCCTATTTTATATGCTAACGGGATGAAAAGGGGGAAGAATTAACCATCCAGCACTGTGTCCGCCCCTGGAGATCTGATAACAAAAGAACAAAACAAAACTTCAAATTGGAGTCCAAAACTCTCCATTGTCAAGCATTTTTCCCCAGGAAAATTTCATTCATAAGTGTTACAAAATGTTAGCACTGTCTCAAAACACGTATATCCATACTTCTCTATAAAATAACCCCGACAATCTTAATGAATAACAAATATCCCTTTTCCTTTTTTTGGAAGGGGGGGGAGGAGTGTGTAGCATCCTAGATGATTAACAACCAGCTTTGAAAAGACAAGACAAATTCATTTAGAAAATAACAGTCTTATCAAAACAAGTTGAAAATAAAGGAAAGAATGAATTAATATTTGCAAGGTGGCAGTTTAAAAGCTCATGGATAATTAATCCATCTGATTTGCCTTTTTTTAAACCCAATATTAAATAAGCCTGCCTGCCTTTTTTGTGTTTCAAAGACTGCATTTTGTATAGTGAATGAGACTACATTATGGTCAGAATACATTAATGTTTTTTTTTTCTTTCTTTGAGATAATGTACTCTTCATGCAATATTCGTAGTCAAAAATATATTAATGGAACAAAATGACAGCAGTTTTGAAAGAGGTAATTTTATGGACTTTTTTGTTTTGCATAAGCCTTAAACTGTATTATATGTATATATATATCTGCACACGTACAACTTCACGAATCTAAATTTGAGTTAGGGTTTTCATATAGACACCCCTGTAACTTCACTTTTCATATATTCCCATCTTTCTAAGAAATTCTGCTTTCTGTTCAAGTTTTCCCAAGCTTTCGTTCTATTTCAGAGGGAGGTGTCCTGGAAAAACATGAACACACTGAGATCAGTCTTTTTTGTTTTTATTTCTTCATAGTCTTAGAAGATTTCAAACTCGTAATATGAGATTTTTTGTTGCAGATAGTTCAAGACGAGCTCTCGAGTTCTCCACAAAGGGAAAGATGACCAATTAAAACCTTTTCCAATGTGAGCAGATTCAGTGTAACACTACCGTTAAAAAAGCATAATCTTAATGGCAGGGTTCACTTTGTGCAGCGTAACATCTAACCCAGAGATACCTCAGGCTGAATTAGTCACTGGGCTCACTTTACAGAGACTGGAGAAAAACCTGACCTCTCTAGAGGAGAGCTCATCTGACCTTTGAGATACCTATCTTGGCATGTTAGCTTGCTAAAAAATTGTCCTTCCAGACATGCCCTGTTTTAATTCTGTCTATAGTAAATACAAAGGGCCCAGATCCAACTAACATATCTAACACTGAAACCTCTACAGCTAGGAGAGATTAATCATACCTCAAGTGCCTCCAGTTAGCCACTGTTCCCATAAATTCCTTATACCTTGGTCTCAAGCAATGGAATTAGGCATTCATTAAGTTTTGAAAATTAGGAAAAAACATGCTAAAAGATTTTTGCTTTGACATGATCTTAAAATTATTTTAAGATAAAGTTGAAAGAAGAAGAGTTGCTCAAGATTTAAAACTATTTTTCCATTTCATAGAAGTTGGAACAAATGTTTTCTTTCAAAACCTATACGAAGTGTTTCCATTTATTCAAGCAAACAAATCAGGAAAATTAACATCAAAAAAAATACCTATATATTCCTTATTTTTTTCAGAAAAAAGGGTCGCATGCAAAAACCTGTCCATTTAGGATATGTTTGCATTAAATTATTTTATCTCTAAACAACTGAACACTTCGAGCATGAGATAGCAGCAAAAACAAAACACATGGATTGGAGACACCTGTGAACTGGCTCTATTTAAGGCAAGCTGATTCCTGATGACAAGTTAAAGAGGTGAGCACAATTCTTACATATTTCTACTATAGTAGTGCCATAGAAGCTCTAATCAAAGGACTTCATAGTGATGCCATGAAGAGGGGAACAAAAGGAAATAAAATGGTAATCCTTGTTCAATCCACATCCCAGGTAATGTAGCCATGCTCTGGGCTTCAGGAATTCTTAACTTGCCAGGGCACGAATTCGTGCCTGGCCTTTGAAGCTTTCTTCAGCTCCAACAAGGTTTATTAGCCCCAGACCACCGAAACTGTTTGAAATAAACTCACGATGTAAACACTTCCTTCCACAGAAAGGAAACAAAACATGTTCCAGGATCTATTAATCTTCCCTACAATAAAAATGATAAACATCTGCAGCACTTAAGACCTATTTTGCTGTGATTATTCCTTTTCTCCTGCAGCGCTGTCTCCCTTAGCCCCCCTTGCTCCCAATACATATGCCGTTTGGAAAGCAATCATTAGCTTAGGCAGCAGGGAATGCTCCACATTCTCATAATTTATCAGCTGCCTACAGAGAAGTGAACAGCTTTCTCTGGATCATCTTGAAACACTGAGGGCATTTTCCCCTCAACACAAGAAGTCAGAAAAGATCACTGAACATGGACTGCATCTTCATTTCCATCATTTCCAGGTGTATATTTCCATTAATATTCTTAAAAAGGAAAAAATAAAGGAGAGAGCAACATCTCGGTCTTAAAATCACGTTGGCGCTTATCAGGAGCTGTGATGGTGTGAGCGGAGCTGCAGGCTTTCTGACCGATTACTGCAGACAAAGGATCATCTAAGTCTGTGCTAAACACGTGCAACATGCAGGAGCTATTTTCCTCTTACTGGTCCTAAACAACGTGGTAGAGCTGTCTGAAGGCTGAGACTATGCCCATAGTTGTACTTCAGCCTCGAAGTGGAGCTTTAAATGAAGCTCAGATAGTATGGATTTGGGTAACGCTTGCAACAGGAATCAGGGCTTTCTCATCTACTTCCAATCACTACTGATACCTTTTCTCTCTTGGCATCATTGCTTTTTTTT
>NW_028186513.1:184212-231041 GCF_003343005.1 Rhea americana | reverse complement strand
CCTGGATGCAACCCTGTCTGACACGCTCTAGGTGACCCTGCTTGAGCAGGGAGGTTGGACTAGATGATCTCCAGAGGTCCCTTCCAACCTTACTGATTCTGTGATTCCATGATTCTATGATTCTATTTAAAAAACAGTGTGAACAGCACAATCAGTCGCTTCCTCCATCATCCTGTTCACGTGAAACCTGATCTTGTTTTGCACAACATGGCCTGCAGGATAAAGAGCTATTGAGGCTTCATGGAAAATACACTGCTTTGGAAACAATTCTGCTTGTACATCATACATTTCCCTGTCATTTTTATTCCCTTGGTACTGTATTACAGAGGAATATTTGCATGAAAATAGAATCTTTGTTTCATAAGAATTCATCTGCTTCTGCTACTGTGGTCCTGGAGGAATTTACAGTGCATGAGCACACTATATTTCTCACATTCWCACATACACAAAAAATTGCCAATTATTTAAATTATTGTATCTTCTGGAGGCTTAATTTCCCTCCACAAATCTCCTGTTCAATCAATGCCACAGTAATCTTGAGATCTGAATGGAAAGGAAGCTGCTAAAGAAACAGTTGTATGAACCAGACAGCAGATTTTTTTCTAAAGAAATCTGAGACTCTGAAAATGCTGCAATTACCTTTTGCACAGCAATCGTCACAAGGACAGGGCTGATGGGAAACATCAGGAGCTTTAGGAAGGTTCAGAAGCAAGGTAACTTTGGAATTAGACTATTGTCTACCTGTCAAAACCTTCCAAGGCTAAGAGAGAAGGGGCCTTCCACCCAGGAGAGGTCAGCGCCCCAGAAAGCAGYGGGTTTAAATGAACACATGCACCTTTTTCATAAAGGGATTACTTTGGAAGACTATCCATAACAGCACACTTTTCACATTTCAGTTCTTAAAGCTTTAATCAAAATGTGCTTTGAGACACTTTTCAGAAGTATTTCACAGAAATATTGTATTTTCCAAAGGTGGCAGGAAGAACACTAACAACTGAGGAAAAAAGCAATAACAACTTTGGAAACCAACATGATTCAACTTTCAATTAAAGTTTTGGTTTAAAACCAAAGAAAACTTCACAAAGAGGAAATGGGAAGATTTAGATCCACTAAGAACTGTATCAAAATTTCTGAGGCTTTCCATTGCACTTAGGCTTACCTTCTCTTCTCCCAGACT
Organism: Rhea americana; assembly: GCF_003343005.1. Classification (NCBI taxonomy): domain Eukaryota; kingdom Metazoa; phylum Chordata; class Aves; order Rheiformes; family Rheidae; genus Rhea; species Rhea americana. The sequence goes on along the minus strand of NW_028186513.1, from coordinate 229,864 downwards.
GCCGAGGATGCGGATGTGCGAGCGGGGCAGTAACCAGCCCATCTGCATTTTGCAGCCGCAGGCCGTTCCCTATAACACACAGATTCACCTCACGCATGCAGACATCAGGTGCTCAGGTCTGCTCTCGAAGCTCTGCATCTGAACTGAACCAAAGGCAACTTCAAAGCTGGACTTCTGACATCAGCCCATTTGGAAAAGAGAACTAATGTATGTTAAAATGCCTCTAATTGCATCAGCAGAGAAGAGCAGCTCCACTGCTGGCATTCTTGAACCTACATCTTCTACAGAGTACTGAGCACTGCACAGGTCTCAGACACTGCTTTGCTCAACTCTTCCTTTTCTCTGCTGAAGTACAGTGCAGCCTGTATCTGCTAAGAGAGCATCTCTTTTATCCTGGCTCTCAATTGGCTATTATATCTTTGTTCTGTTTTGAGTGGGCTCCCCCATGACGAAAATAAATAATTTTTAATCCCAAAAGCAGACACATTAATTCTTAGCCCAATCTGAGTAAATTAGATTGAAACCTCAGTGTATGATACTTTTGAACAAGCATTTTGTTCTCCCATCTTTATTAAATTGAAACAAATGTAACCATTTAAATCTATGTATCTTCAAAATTTCTAAAGCCTCCCATAATTCATGCCAATCTTTTATCACTTGAAAAACAATCAGGTTCTTTCCTTGCCTAATTCTGTTTTGCTTGCTCCCAGGCAATTTAGCTCCTGAACCATCAGCTTGTGCACATGTTCATTAGCCTCATTCATTTAGCTGCTTGGGCAGCTGTGCTATTTAATGGAGCTGAAAAAACTGCATGAACGCTCCCTCCCAAAGCAAGCTGCAGACAAGGAACCTGCAGGATTTCCTCCTGCAAAGGAAGTTCTCCCTGAGGCAGCAAATACAAGTGACATGAAGCTGAGTTCATCTTTTGTTTACAACAAGGCTGCAATTTCTTGGGCTTTTTGTTTAGATTTCCATTTCTCCTTGTGTCAGCTGGCAGCGAAAGGATCTCAGTTCTCCTAGATGTCAGGTTAGAAACAAAACCGAAATGCAACTTCACTGTGCAGAAAYAGGAACAGAGAAGAGTAATCGAAGAAGTACTTACTAGAAAGTGTCAGGATTTTCAAGCTCTCTTACATAATWGAGGAACTTGAGCTTAGCAATAATGAAAATACTAGGAAGGCAAAATACCAGTGATGAAAATGAGCTGCAAAATAAGCCTTTGTCTAACCATAAAACTGCAGACTGTGAATTCTGCCCTTCAAGGCAAAACTTACTCATGAGCAGCACAACACAGGCCAGGGGAGAGCACACAGGCTTCGTGCTGCCTTCTCCGCAGAGCTAGGCTTCACCAGCACTGCAGTTGTCACGGACTTTCACTGACTTGCAACCCATAATATTAAAACATATTTTACCAACTTCTCTGTACTACAAGGAATAATGAGCCAGAAGACATTTGGAGCTCTCTGAACATCTTGCGAACAGATGGAATCAAAGAAGCAGTCCCACAAGACTGCAATATTCCTGCTTCTGATCCCCACACGAATGGGAACATACCAAAGGACTAACCACCACCCTGGAGAGCCCACACCAGCATCTCCTAGACACAGCAAAGGAGAGCACACCCAGCAGCAWGCTTACAAAGATATAAACTCCTAATAGTTAAGGATCAGCTTTCTCATTCCTTCCAGTTCTCCAGGTTAGGGTTGTGTCCTGCTTACCCTTCAACATCCAAAGAAAGATGCAGAATTCACATGCAGAATTACATATGCTGCCAAAAAAAAAAACCCATTAAACCATGTGCACAGCCACTTACAAGGTGAAAAGCGTTTAGGTTATAATTTACCAATAGGCTGGAACTCAGATAAACTGYTTTTTGTTTAGGAGGGGAGAAGTTTCTATCACAGAAACACTGCGAGAGAGATTTTGCATGAGCACTCTGGAGAGACTAAAAATGAGCTAAAACTAAGTGGTTGCAGCTATGTTCTGGACTGCTCTGTCCACAGAGATGAGGCTCATCCTAATTCTGCATATACCTCTTCTCATTTCTTCAGCGAATGCAGGACAGCAAGGCTCGCACTAATCGGCGCGAGCATGCCTGCTTCCCTCTGATTTCCCACAGGCCCTCTTCCCCCGTTCAGAGCGCTGCATGATAAACTGGCAGCAGGCTTAACCTTTTCCAAAGGGCATTCCCTCATCATGCACTATTTCCACCATTTCACACAGCGWGTCCCAGAAGATTAGGGGACTAGGTTGTGGAAGCAGTAACCTTTGAAAGCTTCCGAATCTGCTGGGCCCCCGAATTACTGAATTAATGGTTGGCCTTACCTTTAAAAAGGCAAATACACTAGGTAAATAAAATGAATCTGAGCAGCCATCAACTACAGGGCACTGAGAGGTATTTTCTAAGTCTCTTCACCCACTGATGCACTCTAAGCAAAGAATTCACTGAATTCTACCAGAGGGGGAGAGCTCCCTGATCAGACACATCAGGAAAATGAGTTTCCTGCCTTAATCCGGATGCGTCAGCTCCTCTCTTCTGTAAAATGGTGACAGAGGCACCACAGCTCTTCTCTGCATCTGCTGCCTGCTTGCTCCTGGAAGAGCCTCCTGCTTACTGCGAGGGGACCCAGTAAGAGCCCGCAGCTGCTAGTTCTAGGTGAAAGCATTAGTAACAGACCTCAAAGGCACATGCACAAGATTTTCATTCTCTGCAGGGAAAAGGTTTTCATCAGAACTTCTCTTACTACTTCGCTGTAGTAATTAGAAAAGCAATGAAATATTTTTGCTTCTGGCAAAGCTCACCACAGACAGTCTGATTAAACCCTCAGATAAAATGCTTAATCTGGTATTCAATTTTATCTTCCTTTTTTCTTCTTCTTCTCCAACTGTGATAGGCTATTCTGAAAGCATGGTGAAATTGCACATCACAAACTCATCCAGCAGACTCCTTTTGGAACACATGTGGAGGTTTGCAAGTTAAAGGGTTACTTAAAAAAACAGAGGCCATCTCCATGTGCTAGCATGCTTGAAGTGAGCTCTGGGCAGATGAGAGACCTATAATCTATATCCCACAAATATTTCTAAAATATCCTAAAGTCTCAAAACAAAGTAAGATTCAGCTAGCAACCCAGTTAAAGAAAAAGCAGTATCAACACCTGACCAGGAGCTCTTTAYAAGAGCACTCTCAGGAGAACGGGCGCCATGCGGGCAGCACAGCCCAGGGTAGACAGTGCACCGAGCCCCCACTGCAGCCTCCTGCCTCTGGTTAAGGGAACTTCTCATTTAAAGCATCACAGCAAGATTTTCTTCAGCTTGCCTCCCAAAGTCAAAGCTTGTGTGATCATGCTCCCCACATGGGCACGTGCTGCTCTACTGCCTTTTGAAAATGCTGAACAATTTCAGCTGAACTTGTTAGACAGAGAGAGGTTACAGAGGTTGGAGTGTCCATAACTTACATAGCTGATCACAGCCAGGGAAGACATCCTCCTACCTTAACGTCCCAGAGATAAAAATCTCCTTTCTAGACATGTGGGAAGCCAGACGCAAGGTCACCTCACGACCATCAACCTGCAGCCAGGACTTCATGGAGACTGGGCTAGAGATAAAGCACCACCTGCCGGTCCCATAGGACCTTCATTGACAGGCACTGCTCCATAAACATCACAAAACCAACCCAGATTTAGAAAGCCTGGGAAAATCATTAGGAGAACATAGGATAAGAAAGTAACTACAGTTTAAGATATTTCACATTATTTTCAGATTGTTCTATTTGCTGTTTTAGCCAGTTGCAGACATCACCTTGTTTAAAGGAAATCAGGCCCTTTCCAATGTTTGAGATGCTAGTTTATCACTGCATTTCCTTTAAGGATGCATGCAGCACCATGGGAATGTATAAATATATGAGCATCTGAAAAAAGTGCACATAATTCACTAGACATAAAAAATTGTTAGGAGCCTATCTATTCTGACAGTTATTTTCCTGTGGCTATCCAATTATAATACAATGAACTAGAACCACTAAAATCTTGAATGTGAAAATATATATGATACAGAAGTGAGCTTTACACTGCAATTTAAAAACCATGCATGCAATGTGCAGATACAGGATGAATTCCAAASGTGAAGGCACCAGAAAGAAATCTCCAGTACTGAATACAGATCTATTTGAGAGAGACTATCAYGTTAACCTGACACTGAAGTGAGCGGTGCACCTAGCTTGTTTAGGGTTGTTCAGAACCATTACAGCAAATTGATCTATGTAAAATATTCATTACAGCATTAAGAGTCTTTCTAGGCAAAGAGAGTGCAGCTGAAAGACAATATAAACAGAGAAACAGTATCTTTATAGAATGTATTTTTAAGAACTCCTAGCAAACATTCCAGGAAGGAATGGTCACAGCCACAAAATCTGTCAGTGATCGTACAGCATCACTTGTGAGAAGGAAAGCAACATCTCCAGCAGGTGGGTAAACTTCACTCGGGTGAACAATGCAAAAATTTGTCATTTGTCTTTTGAGACTTTTTACTGCCTTCCTGCAGCTATTTGCAAGGACAAATATTTGCAAGATCGGTCATCTGGTCACCTCATATTCAAACAGTGCTGGACCTTGTTTTCACATTAGAGACCTTTTTCATGGACCCTCTAGCCTCATTCCCTGCACTTGGAGCCTCTCCCGGTGGAAGGGGCTGCCACTGGCCAGAGCGGGCAGCCACAGCAGCGTGGCCCAGCAGCTTTGTCTCAGCACATGGAGCACCTGATGCTGCAGGCTGTTCTCAAATATAGGAAAGGAAATAGTTTGTTTTCAAACAAAAGTCTTTCTGCCTGAATTCTATCCCAGTCCTACTCTGCACCTGATTAAGTGTGCTAATTACTTCACCTGGTGCTAATCAGACCAATGAAATAKTCCTCATTGTTAAACTGAGTGATTAATTACAAGGATTGCCATGGAAGCCTGCCACCAGCATCATAAATTCACAGAATGCATTTTGAAGCATTTGCCAATGCCAGAACCTGAAAAGTAAAATATTACCTCGTTATTTATCTTTCCCCCTCACATGGAAAGATCAGCGAGCACTGGAGATGCAGCTAAGGTCTTTGTTGATTTAAATTACTGGGAAACAAGCAGTCTAATACAAGGATTTATTTTTACAGATTTTATTCAATGAGAACATGTCAAAATATGTTATATTATATATTATGTAGCCTGTCCCTTAGGCCACCTTGTCCTACAGTGTTTCCTAGGGCAGAACACTGTATAATTGGCCATTATAGCACAATCAGAGGCTTGAATATCACCATTCTGGGCAGGAAAATATATAAAGAATTTGAAATGACAGTAAGAGGCAAAGCATAACACCAATCTCAGCTATACTCATTCCCCAGTAGGGAAAAATGCAACATTTAACAAAGTCTAGATACAGCTGTAAAAGCTGAGGTTTGAGTAAGGGGATTTTCAGTACACCTGGGGGTCCCAGTCTGGGACCAAGCAACAGAATTACTGAAGAAATGATTTTTCCATTATTTGATTTACAAAACTATTTCCTGAAAGGAGAATCTGGTCATTTTATTTGGAGTCAAAGGGGCACAAATTTTTAATCCTTGATCAAAGAGTTTTTAATAACTGTAAAATCCTTCCTCATGATGAAAAAACAAGCCATTGAGGGATGGATGGAGTCTCTGCTGGCAGATGTGACAGCACCTGGCCTCTTAAATAATTGCTACCCTCATTCATTAAGACAGCAGAGGCAAGGAAAAACCTGCAGGTGCGAGAACATCACTTTGTCCAATTCACTTGGACAAAGAACATGCAGTGCAAGCTCTACAAGTCATGCTAACATCGTAACTATTGCTTTTCTCAAATACAAAATATACGAGCCACTAGAGGTAACTTCATCATTCCCAATCACTTAGAACTGAGGAGAAAGGACCAGGTATTTTAAATGCCTAGAACTGCTTTTCTATTTCTCTTAATACTAACTGCGTCCTTCTGAGATTTGGACGCCAAGCCTGGCTCATACACCCCCAGCTCTGGCACACACAAGAGACTCCTCGCAGGACAGCTCTCTTGGCAGCAAAGGCCTTCTTTCGGCARCCACTTCGCACACCCACGCCAATGGCACATCCAGCTTCCTTTGTTATGGTGGACCCCAAATTTTTCACTCATCACTGGTGCCCACCGTGCTAGTTGTCTGGCAGACTGGTGAAGCTGAGCCATTGCAGTGACTTTCTCAGAGGTTCTATGCTAGCTGTAGTAATTCGGGAGCCTGCTTGCAGTAGCAAGTCTTCCTCATTTGTGTGTGCCCTGGCACTGACAACCAGGAGCGGTTCGCTGAACTGTCCCTTACGCTGCAATCTCAGGAGTAGCCCAAGGTCTCTCTTTGTATCTCGGCAACATGGCACAGAGTTGCAGCAGGATAGGAATTCAGTTTAAAACATTAGGAAGAAACTGCCCTGCCAGACCATTTGAGAATTTCACATATCCACAGATAAAATGTCTGTGACTAACAATAGACGCAAAATGCTGCCTTGATTCTGCTTTTAGCTGGAAGATTTGCTCAAGCTCCACCACCAGAAGAGTGTCATTAAGTGCTTGTTCAGACTGCAACTTGTTCAAGTCACAAGAAGCAATTTCAGAAGGATCCTGCCAATTACAGTAAAGCACTAATAGGATGCAAAGGTGCCTTGCATACAGCCTCAAAGCATACACTCAACCCCCCAGATCATTCACAGGCTCAGGAATCGCTATTGTTAGGTAGAAAAGCAAAAAAGAACAAACGACTCCAATGAACTTGGCCACATACCCTTGTCACACAAGCATTTCAGAATTCAAACGCACGGTAGAGGGCTTATGTTCACGAGCAACTGGGCATCCATTTAAAGATTTGTTTCCATGCATCAACCATACAAAACAGTTCACAGCATGCAAGTGTATCTTGCAGAATATTCATTTTTGTTGCATCTCAGGAAGCTGAGAACAGTGAAATTCTATAGGGGTCAGCAGCAGTGACACTCATATACATCTTTTCAAGAAAAAGCATGTCCCTTTCTGTCAGCTACAACTGATTGCTTCTTAGAGGCCAAACTTCTCACTTGTGCAACATGAGAAATTTAGGCTCTTCACTTCAACTGTGCCTACAATCTGAGAAAGTGTCAGCATAAAATGGACAGGTTTCATATGTTCTCCAAACAGCGATCAGTCCAAATTTGTTCAATTCATAAGTTCAATGCCAATTTTTCTATTAAATTGCACCTGGGGACAGAAAAAAAAAATCAAGATGTATTATTATTACTGCACCTATCATCACCAGTAATAGACTCTGATCTTACCTGAGAATCATGCTGCTGTTTAAGTAGAACAAGATGCAATTCATTTTTCTCGATGTGAACTAACTTTAGTGTAAAAGAGATTAAAGCCTGTAGAGCAATTGTGGTCAGCATCATGTATAATAAATGTCAGTCTGACACAAAAGGAGCACATTTTAGATGACACATTTGCATCCTTCTATTTGATTGTATAGGTCCTGCTGTCATTAACAGGATTTGAAGTCACTTAATTCCACCAGAGAATTTAGGATTAAAAAATAAGTTGTCAACACAGTGTTTTCAACTCCTCCTGCCTAGCCATTTCAGAAGCTTATAGTACAGCGTATGAAATGCCTAAAGTGATTACGTTCTGTTAGCATGGAAGACATGGCAAAAAATTGATTACATGGTGATAACAGGAATATGCTGAACGTTTAGGTGTCAAATGAAACATAGTTTTGAAGAATAGTTTTGCCTTTAGAATAATGCATCATCTTTCTAAACTGCCACAAGCTCCCCTGTTATTAACACTCTTCAGAATGACTACAATTGAAACGATAATGAGTTTCTAAATTAATATTGCATCTTCCCATTTCAGTATTTGATGAGCTGTATCAAAACTTCATTAAATCACTCCCTGTTTCGCCAGCTACAGCTTATAATCAGGCCAGAGACACACATCTGCCTTTACATCTTAGTCTCTGCTCTAAGCCATGAGCTAACTCAGTGTTCATGATGACTGGCAAACTCCACTGCACGATGAACTATGTTAATGGGACAAATAACAGAGTTAATGATGCAGTGTTCAAAATATGACAGTAAGATTTGACTGGTAAATAAATTCTGGGTGGAGAATTACCAGGCTAATGAGATAAGACTGTGACAATCAGCTAAGAGTTCTTCCTTTCTTACTCTTCAATAGTTCAGGAGGTTCTGTCACATTCCTCCAACTTCATATTCGTTATAAAAGCTAGATATTGTTCATATTCTCATGATAATTTTTCACTAGGCATAATATTCATCCCTTTCATCTAGGGATATGGTACACTTAAAGCTTTTACTACATCCTAACATACCTTTTTTAATGCAAGTCCTGCCTCCCAGAGTCAGCTGATTGCTTTCACTCCCCACTACAACCAAAGTCTCCCCTGCTTGTTTTTGTTCTTGGTGGCTTCCATACCTTAAATGTGTAGTAAGCAAGCACTCCCTTTTTCCTCAGTTTATTTTTTTGCATTTAAAAACACAACCCTAGAACTTTCTCAGAGTGTGGAAACCTTCCTTAGAAGTTCTTTATTTTACAGCTATCTATTCAAAATGCATAAAAATAAGTCCCTGGGACTGCAGAGCTGGAGAAAACTGTTCCTCAGCATGAAGTGCAAAAGGTACCCATCCAAGCAGACTCCTGAGAGCAGCTGTGAGCTCAGCTCCAGCATATAGGAAACACTCACAGCATATGAAATGTGCCCTTACCCAGCTCCGCAGCATTAGCACACACCCCAAAATATGAAGGAAACTAAGACACTGAAATATTAACTTATATTTTTACGCTTTGGGATGATGGGCATCTGAAAAGAAATTGAAAATAAGAAAAACTGAGTTTCTAGAGACTTCAAGAAATCTGTAATAGTCCACAATTCAAACAACATCTTATAGACAGGACTGTGGCTTTACTCCAATAGTTGTACTTACGTTTTTTGAGACAAGTGTTTAAGTTTGCTGATTCCATTTTTATTTTGTGGTAATCTACACCTCCTTGATTATTACACCTAAAGGCAGTGAATTCCCTGTTTACTAATTATTCGTGATTTAAATTCCCCACAGCTTTTTAGTGATGACAACTTTTGCTCTACTTTTCGCTCAATTTTCCAGGCAGATTTCCAACAGCCTGCAAGACTAAATTCATTAAATTTGCCTAGCAAAAAGACCTCTCTGCTTGCATTAAAAGACAATAAGCATCTCCCCAGCAGGTTCGGCACTGCCCCAGCCCTGGAGCTCTTTGGTTATTTCACTAGGATCAGAATTGCTTTGCAATTCATCTTACTGCAGAAGCGAGTTTGGCCTGCACAAGCGCCTTGAGCCCCCAGGTCAATTCTACAGTTTAAAGCTGATCAGGTGCCTTGTATGTAGAGGTCAGGTTTCAAGCAGCATATGACAGTAAGTCTCTGCTGTGGTGCATTGTTTCACAGAGGACACTGGAAAGCCCCTTCCATGCTACTGCCTTCAAGAATCATCCCTTAAGAACATTAGCTTTGTCACACTACTGCTGATACCAGCGTGACTTGAGTCCACAATGCTGGTTCTCCAATACTGCATTTGAAATTACTTGTGATCTTACTCGGTTTTAGGGCATTAGCTGTAAGTCTCTGCTCCTTTTGAATCTCCATATTCAAGAGTACAACAGAGATGCTGAGATTCATTTATGCTAATTCTTAGAACCAAAGAAAGCAAAACTTGAGTGAAAACAACTAGATGCATAGGAAAACCACTGCAGCTGTGCAAAGTAGCTCCAGCCGTTCTCAGTAGCAGTGAGTGCCACACTCCACCATATGGGTCACTCCCTCTAGCCTCTTAGACAGCAGGCACAAAAYGAGGTGAGCCTGGACACCTTTGAGGCATCGGTCAGAACTAAACCACATTAAGCCCTCCTGAGCAGTGCTCCTCTCGGGGAGCACCGCAGCCTGCCACTTCTTGGGCTGTTGGAAAACCCATGCTAGAAGCAAGGGGCTAGCCCTGCCAGGAGCAGGGGGTCCTGAGCATCCCCACAAGCTGAACCCCCATTAGATGCCTCAGGCTAATACCTCAAGCTTAAAATAATTCAACTAAGAGATCCAGCTAACTTCCCTCAACAGGCATACTATTAGGTCAGAGTCAATTAATTAGAAAGCAATTTCAATACTTCTAAAATAATTTTTAAATCACAGAGCTGCATAGGCCAGGCTCTGGTCTCTCCTTGTGTTTTTGTTTATTGTCAAAGCTGACCATAATTAAGCTGTATGTGCCAAGCCAGGAATATATCTAGCTTTTAAATTAAAATAGCCCCTTCAGCACTTGCCGATATATGCAGCTAATTCATTTAAATTCTTATTTCAAGATAGACTTTTCAAGTTTGGAACCTAATTACTTGGCCTGAGCCCAAGAGACCTTTCCATTTTAAAGTAAACTTATGATTTCCAGCCTCTACCCTTTTAGTATTCTTGTCCCTGAAATACTAACAAGCAGTCAGGAACTAAGACAGCAGAGAAGCCCTCACTTTCCTGATAGCCTTTTCTCGAGAACCAGAGAAGCATCGGTCACCCTTGTTCTTACATCACTCTTCTAATGCTGATTTTTTTTTGGAAAATCAAACAAAAACCTCAATGTATTTAAAAGCCTTAGCAAGGATTTCTGATCTTTAAATCCAACACCCAACTCAACCCAAGCCACAATCCATCCAGAACCAGCTCAGGCTAATAGCTTCTGCAACATCCTGCAGTCAGTGCTCACAGATGCTTCATCTGCCTGCAGATTAACAAGGCTGCTGTGATTTACCTTTAGTCAGCAGCTGGCTGGGTGAGCTAAACAGGTTACCAGGTGCTCCTGGGGTCTCTTGACAGCTGCCTCAACAAGCAAAGGYAGGTCAGATTCAAAGTTTCTTCTTATATATGCGCTAGATCTTTCCTGTATTTAGTCCCTGACTCCTTTCCATTACTAACTGGTCAGAATTTCACCTTGTTCCCTCCAATGGAGAGTAAGGGAGTAGAGCACAACTTTGCTGTTCAGGGCTTAGCTGGCCCAATCAAATCCAAGCAGAAAAGCCACAAATCAATTTGTAGTAAGCACTGCAAAACTGATTTTTTTAAAAGTTGCTGTATAATGTAAGTTCATGTGATGGGACTGAGACTCAGAGAAAAYGGATCATCTGTTAATTTGCATTCATGAGGCTTAATGGTGTTTGCCAGAAAGTGATTAAGAAACTGTTGCGTACTAGCCTCAACTTCTGTCAGTAGCACAAAAGCGCTGTCAGAGGCGTTCAAAGGCAGGGAGTGGAGCTGCGGTGCGGGGCACCCTGGCATTGTACCACACTGATGGCTGCCCAGGCAGGCCAATGACAACCTGCCTGCAGAAGTTGTTCAGGCAATGTAAAYCTTGCTTTTCAGAGGTGGTCAACAAGTGATGGTCCCACCAAAGACAGATATTTTTCTCCTGGCATGCAGAAATGTGCTGGGACGCTGCCGGGCCTGTCTGAAGCATATGATAACTAGTATCCCCTCAGAAAACTGACTATTCTCCATTTTGCAGAGAATGAAAAACAAATCTTTTCTCAACTGAGCCAGGAAGTCCTTTCTTTACAGATACTTTCAAGCAGCAAATTTCACAAAGACTCAGAGGAGACTTAATCAGGACAGGGTAATTTCACTGAAAACGGTAAGTATGATTTTTAAAAATGCTGAACTTTGGCAGCTGCATTAAATAGAACCGTTCAGCTGATCTAAGACATTAGAAATTTTCCAGAACTTAACACGAAGTTTAGAACATGGTCCATTTTGAAGGTGTATTGGTAAACTCTTAGTTTAGCCCTGGCAATTACCTTAAGTCCTTGAAGCAAGTTAAACAGAAAGAAGGTATTCATGACCCCCATCACCTTTGCTCCTTAGCAGTGTCTTGWTTTGAAAAACTCCCCATGCAGCTTCCAAACTCAGATGGATTTCTCTTCTGGGCTTCCACACCTCCACATTCAGCCATTACATGCCCCAGGGAATAGAACTTATCCTATACAGTACAGAAGTGTTTAAATTTAATATTTGTGTTGGGGCAGCAAAGATGCTGTCAGATATCAAAGATGCTGTCAAATATGCCAGGCTGTGTTCCAGGGGTTCAGAAATGGGGGAAAGGGAGGAAGGTATTGAGTGTGAAACAGAAAATTCCATAGGATCCAAGAGCATTACCAGCTCTGCCACAGCCAATCTGTGTAGCCATGGGCAAGTCCCCTGCACTAGATCCTCAAAGGGGTTTAGTTCTTAAAAATTTATATCCAAGCCACAGTATTCATATGCCCAGATCACCTTTTGTGAGAAATTCTTGCTGCTTTCCTCCTGCCCATGGCTCTCTTGTCTATTCAGATTAGTTGTGGGGCAGAGACTAAGTTTCCAACCCATGATTTCCCTGGCTGCTCTGTCCCTCCAGCTCTCCTCCTRTTCTGTAATGGCTCTGCCTCTTATTCCCCACTGCCCAGGCACATCCTACTCTCTCCATGTGGCAATCAGCATAAAGGGCTTTATAGGGTTGGGAGAGGAGGCAGCAGAGAAAAGAGAGGAGGGCCAGGCATAACCTAAAGCTGATGAAATACTTCTGGGCCATCTTATCCTTCTTCCCATCCTTACTCCTCACTCTTCCTCCCCAGCTGGCAGGAGATCTAACACTCCTGATAAGCTCAGCCCCATACGGCTTCAGCTTAACTAGCCCCAAAGCAGTTCTTCACCACAACGGGTATACCTTAGCAGACACTCACATCAACAACCATGGGAACAAAAATTCCCAAAATCTCTCCCTGCACAGGTACAGAGAGGAGGGAAGGGACACTAGCCCATGGAAGTCAGTGCAAAGACTCACAACCAACAAGTTCTGGGTCAAACCCAGACAAAGCCGCACTAGGATTCTGAAAATACAGGTTGGAGGGGTTTTAGGTGAGATTTAAAATGAGAAAGTGAACCAGAAAAATTAGAGTTAGAATGAGTAACAGTTAGTGGAGGGAAAACAGAATATGTAGAATCAGTAGCAGAAGAATCAATTCCAGTAATGACTAAGAGTCACACACACAAAAAAGGAGATTCAAAATCCAAATCCCATGGCTCCTTAGTAGACAGAAAAATCCAGAGACACTTGGTGTGCATCTCCTGAGCTTTAAATAATTTGTTTCAAGTCAATTACTGTGTGCTCCCAAGACCGAGGCAGCACTTGGTGAGTTTATCCTTAATGGAAGTATTTGCATCATTCATTAGGATGCTCTTCTGAGGGCTAAGTATCCCGCCTGCTCTGTTTGAATGTTTCTCTCAAATACTCTCCTGCAGCTCTGCTCAGGCTCATGACAGACAGTGCTCCAGGTTAGGTGGCCTCCTTAACCAGGAGCCATCGCTGCAGATGTCCAGCARTGCAGGGGGAAAGGTAGCCTGCTCTGACTCCCAGGATGTATGCAAGCAGTGCTGGCACCCAGCACCATGGACCTTCTTCTCAATGCCAGGGCTTTACATGCCAGGCCCATTTCCATTGCCCAGGACAGGGTGCTCTCCCCATGTGGCACCAAGGGGTCCCAGGAACAAGAAAATCTTTTGAAACACTGCCACTAAAAGCTCCAGGGATAGTCACACTGGGAGTCCATAAGATATCTGCCTAAATGCCATCACTCAATAGAAAACAGGACTAATAACTACCAAGCAGCACCTCAGAGAAGTTAGCCCAACTCTGAGGAGCTTTTCCCATGAGCAGGGTGCAACAGACATGGGTCACCTGCCTGATCAGCTGGACCTCAGCATTGTGGCCATACTCACTGGGCATGGAGACAGATCAACCATGCACACACCTCCTGCTGAACACTGCCAAAGCATGCCCCTCGGGCAGAGGCATGCAGAACAGAGCAAGCCAGTATGCAGAACAAGCATCACATCTGCCCCATCTCCAGAACTTTTAGGTGGGCACCACGTATTAAGTTGATATAAGAGTTCTGTTTTAAATTGCTTCTAGAGACCTGTGGCCATAGGTTCCGAGTGCACTAATCCAAAGCCAAATCCATCAGCTTTCAGTGGACAGGCTATGGCTGCCTTTATTGACTTGCCAGGAAATTTCATGCTGAATGGTTTTGTTTTGACAGTGTTGCCTGTTACTCGGGTTCTTGAAGCTGGGAACAAACAGCACCTTTTCTTTCCAGAGTAAATATGCACTGTTAAAACAAAATACCAGATCTTCTTCAAAAGAAATAAGATATTTCACTTGCCCCTTAAGCTACTTAGGTCATTGAATGAGGGTTTTATTCTTTAAACTGAAAGGACAAAAAAGAGGAATTATTAAAATACATGAAAGCCTTGGCTGAAATGCACATTTGGGAAGTATGGCTGCAGCAATGTTACATAAAAAGGTTTAATGAGCTCTGTGGGAAAAACAGACAAACTCAGCAATTCAGCTGCAAGGTATTTTAGCTCACATGCTCGTTAAATGGGTTGCACAGGGACTTAAACTTATTTTGTTAGTTATTATAAATTGTAGCCCTATGTTCTCTGGGTTTTTTACCCATTTTGTGCATGCTCCTTGACTCCAGGGTCAGGAAAGCTGCTGGCTGACATGACCTATTATTTAATGTTATGTCAAAGCGGCCATCCCAAGCAGTAAAAGGAGAGTTGTTATTTAAACATTTTCAAGTGTGCTGTCCATATTCGGATAGAAGTACCCCGGAGAGGGCTCCACTAGTTCTTTAGGAGTCTTAGACTGATTAAATTTGATATTCAGAAATCTCAAAAACAGTTAGGTAAACAATGGATGTTTTGGGGAATTGAGCTAAAGAAGTTGGAAACCAACTGAACTGATATTAAGAAGAATTTCAACATGAATTTAAATGTTTCTTTGAAATTAAAAGTAAAATGGACATTAAAATCATTTCTGAAATGAAATACATCAAAATGATTATTTTTTTTTAATAAAACAAAATAGTATGACCTTTAAGAAATTCCACACATTTCTCTGAGGTCAACTTTAGTCCAAATCCAGCTTGGTTTTACTTTTTTTCCTTTTCAGTCCATCAAATATTGATTACAAAGCAAATATATTACTCAGTCCTAAGCTGACATTGTTTAGGAGATTCATTTTCATCCACTATTCTGTGAATTGGCAAAAAAGTTTAGCTGCTTTGACCTTATAATGTTCTGCTGAGATGAATTACAAAATTTTCACTTGAGTAAAAAATTCTAAAATTTGATCAGTGTATCTGACCATCTCACCTGACTGTCTTTTGTTCATGTATGCACCTAACAAACAGCAGCTCCCCAGACCTACCATGGGATGCACACACAAGTCAGCATGCATGAGCAGTGCAAGCCCAGCTTGCCTACAGGACGGACACTGTGCTCAGGCTGCAGACCTACCAAAGGAGGCTATAGCTCATAGCACCTCTGCAAAGCATCGTTCTTCAAGTTAATCTTCACCAATATAGACCCTTTTGCAGAAATCCACTCTGAGAGGGCACTTACTCTTTTATAAAAATTTCAACGCCAGTAACACACAAATATGAAGAACTCATCTAAAAGCTAGCCATGTTGTTCACACAAAATGCAGTACTGTTTCTACTTTGCAGGCACACACACAGAAAAAGCAAAGCCATTTTCATGCAGCTTGACAGCTGGCTCTTACAGTTCCACGCAGAAGCAGAGTGACCACAAGCACAGAATCAGCATCATGTAACAGGGTGCAAGGAGTGCAGTGTGTTACAACAGACAAGTATCACTGCCTGGAAAGATCCAAAGAGCCAGGTTTTGCTCAGTAACTTGTTTCCAAACCAGCAGATCATTTTTGAGCACACTGGGAGCAAAATAGAGAAAGAGGGACAAATAGGCAAATGCAGGGGGCAAGTCAGTATTCCTAAGTTTAAGAAGGCACAGTTGTCAGCAGGACCTACTCAGGCTGTGACTTGAGGATAAATGAATGGCAATTTTCCTCTAAGGTATCCAATTTATAGCTTTTACACATCCAGGCTATTACCCAGTTGTACACACAGTTTGGTCAGTGGGCTGCCAGGGAAACCCTCTATTTAAATGTTAATGTGTCTGGATTTTTACACTGGAACTACTGCTGTGGTAGGCAGTGCCTAGCACATCATTTGGGCCTGTCAAATCACTGCTCCTTAGGCACCCTTCTTGTCCCTTTCTCAGGAAGACATCTGTATCTCAAAGTCAGTGAAAAAGCTTGGGRAGAAAGTTTGACTCCTGAAGAAGGGACAAAGCAGGCAAACAGGAGACCTTCCATTGCCAGGCTTTGCTCTCTCCTTCCCCATCCATATTGTCGTTACACCTCTAAACCCTCATGAAAGAGATTCTTGTCAATATTCTGTCAATAGGTCCATACCTGACACACTGGGGCTCSGGTTTAGGAGCTATGGGCTAGCAGTAAACTGAGCTTTCAGCACCACAGCTACAGAAAGTTATCATCATAATTAAGGTATGATCCTAAGAGTAACATTCTTAAAACCCAGCACTATAAACCACCTCTTCTTCTCCAAAAATCTTTGTAGGATTTCCAAAGAGGGGCACAACTGTTTTTCCTTTGGAGAATACTGATGGAGATAAAGAACAGTATCTATAATGGATCGAAGTTGGCACAGCTCTACTGAAAATTGTTTACATCGGTTAACAAAAATGCCTTGTATTTCTCACTGCTACAAGTCCAGCAATAGAGAAAGGTATTTTCAGAGATGTCACTACTTTTGGTCCTTCTCTGGGAACCACTGCAGCTCTGCACTTTGTATCAAAGAGCAGCCTGAGCCAAAACTATGCAGGTGACTGAGTCCTGAGCTCTTACGTGCAGCAAAATGGAAGGCGCTGCTCAGACAACCACAAGAAGTGGCCTGAAAGACAATTCCTTAGGTACACAGCTTTCACAAAGTCACATACTGTGCTGCAGTACTCCCACCCAGTGAACACTGGAAGGGTTTGCTTCACGAGGCTGCATAATGCCAGGCTTTGTTCAATGATTCATTATTCTGAACTGCTGAATAATTCAGCATGCAGGATTAATGGCATATGCCACTGAAACATGTTCCATATGGAAGCTCAGTTCCCTCTGGAACAGTTTCCCCAAAGGCAACTGCACATCTCCCAAACCACTGTGCTTGTGCAATGTGCATAAGCTTTGCTGCAGTGTGACTATTGGGAAGCTAGGGGCTTGCACGTGTCCTTTGCCAACCCAGGTAGAGTGGCAACCTAGGGTCTACAAACAGAGCTGGCAAGGGATGGAGGGATAAAGAGCTCTCCTCTTCTAAAGCAGGAACCTCAAAAGCCAAGATAGTAAAGGACCATGGTCAACCAACAGCAGAAAAGCTTTAACCTCATCATCCCAAAACATATTTAGCAAAGTATTGCATAAAATCTGGCAGGAGACGTACTTAGAGCAATTATCTTTTCAGTATGAGACACCTTATCTGCCTTTTAGGCCCTAGCTTGACAATGCACAAAAGCATGAGCTTAACTCTAAGCAAGTGCTTGAYATGCTTGAGGACTGAGTGCATCCTTAACAGTCTTCTGAACATGAGGCTTACAATATTCAGGCCAATTACAAAAGCCATTGAAATCAATGGAGGAAATCCCACTGCTTTCAGCAGGTTTCATGACAGGGTCATTCCTCTTTCTGGACCTCAGAATTATGCCAGAACTGCTGTAAAACACGAGCACTCAGCGTTGGTGAATCTGGCACTTAAAGCTGCACACTTACTGCTACTCCACATTGTGCCTTTCCTTCACTCTTGGTAGGAGACAAGAGTTGGGTGCTATCAATACTCACAAGAATGGTGCTATCCAAGAARGCATGAGAAGCAAGATGAAGAAAAGTTTTGTCCAAAATACACAAATGAACAGGAGCATGAAGATTTATTTTATTTATTTATTTCAAACTGTCTGGTAAAGGAAGCACTACAAGATGATTTCACAGAGCCTCAGGCTTAAAGGCCAGGCTGCCTGTCCTTTCTTCCGCCCTGTTTTTGTAGCTCATTAGCATGTTCACTACCTGGGACACAAAACTGAAGTTGTTCTTTGGAACTTTACTCCCTTCCTATGCGTCCCAACATCTACACAACACATCCTGAAGCACAGGCACATCTAGCTTCATGGAAGCCACAAAAGCTTAGCACAATACACGCAACACAGACATCTCCTTATACACTATTTTCTCCTGGAATTTTTAAATCTCTATTCAAAGAGCATTAGGAAACAGCAAAAACTGACTGGTATTTGAGCTGCTTGAGTTTGGAATTACAAGATCAAGTCAAATTTAATTAAGGTTCATAATATCTGACTTCGTCAAATCAATTATGTGGTGAATTCATGAGCAATTATACTTCAGTCTAATATGCACTCATATTTCTTTCTCTTCCACTAAGCAGAGGGAGAAAGGAAAGCTGTATGACCCTTCTACTGCTATCACAAAGAGTAATACTCATTCCTGCGACTGATGAATGGACTCATTAGCAAATAAGAATGAAAATTTCCCTTCCTTCATGCTACCTACCAGGGAAAGGAAGATACTTCTTTACTGTAAATACAGTAAGTTAAAGGTTTAAAGTTGCTGAGAGGAGAGGAAGATAAGACTCTGCATCTCCAAGGGAAAATAGATTTTCAGATGAGAATGTCAAGTATTAACACATTTGAGTGGTGGAGAAACCAAGACACAAAGAGTAGCCATAGTAGGTGTGGTCCAGGAGACAGGGGACATGAACATCTGAGGATCTGAACATTGGCTTTAGTCATTCCTCGTTGGATGTGATTTTTGCCATTGGTGAAGAGGAAAGGATCGAGTCCTCAAAGGGAGAAAGAAAAAGTGCCACATGCTAGATGCTCACAGGCACTGTGATCAACCAGTTACGCTGTATGCACAATGCAGTGGACCTATGAGCTCCAGAACATACCTGGTATTGGCATCTTCCCATAGCCTAATCAATAAAGCGGAACATGCTAACAGATTCAGAAGTACAATAGAGTGATCTCACTAAACTAAATTAATATGTACAGTGTAATCAACATTCATTAAGCCAATTTAGTCAAGTGATGACCTCAGCCACTTTTATTTAATCACATACTTAAATGTCAAATCAGTATGCAAATTTCGTGCAAGTCATTTCCAATTACATCCCATTAAAAACTTTGAGGTAAATAAATGTAACTAGAGTTAGCCATATCCAATGAATATAAAGACTTACACCAGTTGGTTATTAGTCTCAGCACCATACAAATACCTGAGGGCATGCAGTAACTATGTGTACTTATTAGACATCCTGCATAAGTACCCAGCTCACAAACACACAAGGCTTGTTCCTTGCCTCCAAGCTCGCATTTATAGAAGTGGTTACAAGGATTCTTCACATAGCTGGCAGACATGTGACAATTAAAAGAAGTCATGGGGGGAACTAGGCAACAGCTATCTCCAATGACATCTGTCACTGTGGTTGATTTTATGCTATTTTCTTTCCTTCTGCATTTGTTATCTTTACATCACCTCTGAATCTCACCCACAAGACTGGAAGAACTGAGAACTTCTTGTAAAAAGCAGGATTTCTCCAAGTACATTCCCTTTGTAAGAAATACATGGCTTTGAACTGTGAGGAGAGGCTCCAGTGCAGCTAAACACTCAAGTTCTCCTTCTTCAAGCTGTACACAGAGTTGAGCTGGCCAAGTGTTTCCACAGCAAAGGTCTGCCTTGCCATCATTTTGGACAGCACAGCAGGGACAGCAGTCTTCCTGTAGGCGCATGTGTCAGCAAAGGTAACAGAAAACTGCCACCTTTTTGCTTCCTACCCTTTTATTCAGGGTGATTGTAGGGCTGAAGTCTGACAGGTAAACACTGGCAGCGCTTCAATAACATCAGAGATTGAGGAGTGCAGACACAGCAGTAATAGGCTGACACCAACCCCTTTCCATGAGCCTCATCCCAGTGCTGAGGCCAAACTCAGCTGCAGCAGGGCTGTCAGTGAGCTCATTTGTAACACACCAGGAAGGGTGAACCTGTGGGGAGAAAAAAGGGAATCCCAGGACACAAAAAAGATTATTTTTTTTAACCCTAGGAGAAAATTTGTAACAAAGGTGTGGGAAGAACAAATCACAAAGTACTGGAATCCAAAAAGCACATGGATTTTAGAAAGATAAGCAGAAATCCAGCAATGCTAGATTAGTGCTTTACACCGCCATAAAGGCGCACGCACCTCCTCTGGGTGTTTGGCTGCCAGGCTGCACCAGTCCCAGCACACGTACTCTGCRGTTGTGCTGGGGAAGGGACTCTCACACGAGCCACTGCTCTACTGAGCAGTCTGCAGCACTGGAGGAGCCAGGGACACCTGGCTGCAGGACACACACCTCCACACCTAGCACGGCGAGTCAACAAACCTGTTGCTTCAAAGGAAAGTTGCACCTGCTTCTTACAGCAGCATTTAAACAATTTTGTGCTACGTCTGGCACATTCTGCTGCCCCTCTGTGCAGGGTGGATTTCTGGAAAGGCAGGCACAGATTTGCAGAAGTGCTGAGGACCCCGAACAAAGCGCACCATCAGTGTCACGAAAGCCAGCCTTGGCAGATGCTCCTGATGCCACAGCAAGCAGCTCCAGGCCCATTTGCTCTCCCTGGAATGAGTACCATGAACAAATCCTTTCCATTTCAGCTTCTTACAGTCTCCCATGTAGTCTTCTGCAAGAAAAACATACCCTGATCCTTTTCCTGTAGAAAAGTATAAAATTGTGGATAATTTTATTTGTGGTGCAGTCATTTGAACACAGCAAGAAGATGAAATGAAGTGAGATGAGGATAGTGGGGTCAGCAGGCGAGCTGTGCCCTGCTTGGCACCAGAACTCCTCATGGTTAATTTATCAGAGTTCTCATCAAAATCTCCCTGATGTGGGGAGTAAACCTGCTTTAATGTATCATACCTATTGCTAACTCACAGAACTGAAAATCTCATTTCATGCGCTCCAGGTTTACCAGATTACAATTCCACTACAGAGAGTTTCTTAAAGTAATACAAACTAATAATAAAATATTAGCTAGTAAAAGCAGCATTTTTCTCCTGGTTTCCTGCTAGCAGTGGATGCTGTGAAGAATACAGTTCTGTCTCACCAGCACTGCAGAGCCCTGCTTTTCAGGCATGATGGGCAGGAGGAAGCTACCATCCCATGGTCAGCTAATTGGGACCAGCTTTCCATTTGGGTACTCAAAGGGAAAAAGCATCTCCCTCAGTGATAGTTGTGAGTTTGTGATCAAGYCAAGACGTCAAGACTGCTGCAAGACATCCTCTTTAAGGCTGCTGTAAATTGTTTAGACAATAGGAAATGCCAGCTTCTTTTATAGCTTACAGTGGAAAAATTGAGGATGGATTGTAGATTTACTATTTTGCAGGTAATGAGAGCACTGAATGAATATTCCTCATGGCAAAGCAAGCATCTCTATGCAAAGCAAGCATATATTTGATTATGCTGCATTTATACTCCTACTCCATTCAGAAAATGTTCTGTTTAGGAGCTTCCAATAGCACTTAACAAGAGCTGCATTTTTACWGCAGGACTGCAGTAGGTTTCTGAAGTATTTTATAGTTTATGTCTGTTACCTACACCAGGGAAGTGTTATCATTTGGAAGTAAAGTCCYTGGTTTTCACAAATTAAATCTAACCAAAACTCAGCTGAAATCAGTGAAATGCAAGTGCCCAGAGTTTCTAGAAGCACAGCACTAGGCACATTTTCTAAAACCTAACTGGGATATCCTAAACTCCGGGGAATTTTGCTCACACTGATGTTTCTGAAAGGCTGAGGCCTCTGGCTTGCCTTTACTCCAATTCCCCCCCCTCCTTGCCAAGCAACCAAAAGAATCAAATTTATCAAACAGATTTCATCATGTGGAAAGCATAGTGATGAAGCCCAAATTGCAACTGACTGAACTTTGAATTAAGCAATCAACTGATTAATTGCTTGACTTTTGTCTAATAAAGCAAAATGTAAATGACACTGGCAAAAAAGTTACAATTAATTACTGTAGTTTAGCTTTCTCCGGCTGCAYGGCATGGAAATAAATGCTCCACTGGAATTACCAGATGAATGAAGAGATGTATGAGACTCACAAAATCCCTAGCTACTTTAGTCTGCTATTTTTTCTTGCTGTATAATTTCATACAAAAGAGGGAATAAAAAATGCATATAAAACCTAAGTATTCTGTTTCCCTATGCAATAAATAGCAAGTGCCAAGATACTCTGTCAATTCTAGCATCTTCCATCAACATTAATGTAGATGCAACCCACTGTATCTTTCAGATTGATTTTGCACTGATGAATGTGAGATTGTCAGATTGGTTAGTGCTCCCAAATGCATTCATCAGTCCTGAGGTCATCCTGAACTCATTTAAAATGCCTTTTAATATCTTTCTCTGCCCTGTGATACCTCTGATAAATAGCCATTGGAAGAGAGAGAGTCTATCCTGCAGCATGTCAAGGCCACAAACATGAGGGCTGTCAAAAATCAGCATTAAAACTTGCTCAATGTGCTGTTTTTCCAAAATCCTTTAAATGGTGCTCTCTGCTTTCTGACATTAATCAAGGCTGACTTTGGAGGGCTGAGTATGCATGTCAAGAGAAACTTCGCCAGATCCCGAAGATGTAAATCACCTGAAAAGCAACCCCAGCACCTTGCTTTGATACAAAGGACTCTTCTCCAGTTGGTGGCTGCACAGCATGTAGCCGAACAGTAGCACAACAAGACAGCCTTTGTAATTCTGCAGTAGTGGGAGAAAGCCTGTTGCTTCCTGCCATGAGGTTGGACAAGCCTCCCCACTTTGAATCCCTGTTCCCACCATATGTCCTGTGCAGCTGGGACAGCAGCTGCCTCTCCCTGGGTTTTTAGGCAATCCCTAGCAGATGGGACTCAATCCTGTTAGCACTTTAGTTTCTTGTAGAGTAACAAATTCCCTATCTCCACATTAAGCAGTAGTAGCTAAGAACACAGTACTTAGCACGACTGTCCTTCCATGGCAGTCAATAAAGAAAGAGGAGAAGGAAGGTCCCCCCTTAYAACCATCTCAGGGAGGAGGCAAGGGCAAAGAAGATCCAAAGCCTTAAAAAAAGATTTACCTGAAGMCTTGATTTTGGGAAAGACATGATATATATTCTAGTATTGCTTGCCTTGTACATGTTACATTCATATATTACTTTTTGTTGTAACCTGTGCATAGAAGTTCAACAAGTTCAGTGTCACATCAGCATCTCTTTCGAACACCAACTGCAAGCATATTTTTAAACTGAATTCAGTTGTGGTTTTGATGACAAGAAACAAAATGCTCAAAAGGAGGTTACTCTTGAGCTCAGAGTCAGAGTTTCCCAGGTAAAGTTCTATCCTTAAAAGAATCAAAAGACAAAATGTTGTAATCCCACTTCATTCAGTTATGCAAGATGAATCATCATAAAGACTTTAATAGGAGATCTTGGAAAATAATGATCAGAAGGGACCCAGAAAGGTCATTTTGTCCATTCTCCCTTGCCTTCATCACGACAAAAAAGGTATTTATTTTTAGCTGCTAAAAGCCCTCACTTCTGTGCCTTTTACTGATTCACATCCCTTCAATCCTCCTCCACTTTTCTCCCCTCAAACCTCAATGATCTAGGAAACTGAAAGCTAGTGACACATTTGAGTGCTCCAGTAATGCCCACTGCTAGAGAATCCCTTAGAGAAAGACCCTGCCATGGCTAGCAGCTACAGCTGGAGAGGAAAATACATGGTAGCACTCCCATAATAAAAAGCAGTTCTAATTTTAGCAAATGAAAAAATAAATGGCTGCAGGCCTATATAATCTACACATCAGCACAACAAGATGCTTAGTCAATAAAATAGTTCAGCTAAGTGATCTCAGCATGTAATTCCATAAGGACTTTTTTCAGGAGGAAGTGCTATCATTTTCCATTTCTGTTTAATGAATCATGTGAATTATAGTAACATTACAAATGATTTTCTTTGCAGCCTATTAGTTTGTTTCTGTAGGGTTCTAATGGAAGACATGCTTCATTTAGATCTTAGCTTGCCCTCAAGCCATAAAGAATAAATTGTATTATAAGCAGTTACCTTTTAAAATGATCTTATCAGAAGAGTATTCTGCATTGTTGTTGAGAAGGGTTATCACCATTTTAGACAAAATGCCCCAGGCACCTAGCTTTCTTTAAAATATAAATAATTGCAACAAAGAGACCAAGCGGATGAAACTGTCTAGGCATCCTCCTGGCATAAGAATGAACATCTTCACAACACTGTTGTTCTCATCAGCAGTAAATTGAATCATTCACAGGTTCAGAGTTTAAGGTCAGAGGAGAAGGTACATTTTTCCTTGCATCCTGTGTAACAGAGGCCACTGTATATCACCCACTTGCTCCTTTACTGAAACCAGTAGCTAGAGCACTTGACTACAACACAGCTTGTATTTAGCTGAGCATAGCTTTCCAGACAGCATCCGGTCTTGATCTGAACATTATCAAGAAAAGCGGGATCCATCCCTTCCACAAGGTGCTTATCAGCATGAGGGATTGCCCTCACTGCATTTCACATTTTTTCTTGAGACTTATATAGTTTATGTATGAAAGTAGTCATTGAAGATGAATGAGAAGAAACTTCAAAGGTGTCCCAGCAAGTGCCAGGCACCCAGCTGAATCAGTCTGGCCAGTCACTGCACACTGACACGAATTTTGGGCACCCGATGGCATCGCCCCCAGCCAAGAGCTCTGTTCAGCAAAAATAGCCTTGCAACGCTAGATCAGAGACATAGCAGCCCAAGCCAGACTGCATCCCAAGGGAGCAAGCAAGCCTCTGTCGCCCAAGGCTGGATCAGTTCATCTCACTCAGCAGATCCTCGTCTAAACTGTTCTAAAAAAAGTTTCCAGTGACAGTCTCAGTACTTTGCAGGCAAGCTAATGCCAGGGTCGCCTAGTTTTAACACTGGAAAGGTTTTCATAATGTTCAAATTAACCTCCTGTTTTGCAACCTAGTGCTATCTGCAAGAGACAAGAGGAAGAGAATTTCTTCCTCTTTGCAGTTAAGTTTCATATTTAGAGATTTACATTCTGCTCAGTCTTTATTTATTTATTTTTTTTTTTTCTGGGCTGAGCAATTCCAAGTTTGACCTTTGCACATGGATCAGCATTCTGTTGGGGTTAAGAGATTCCTTTTTCTTATAATCTAATCCCCAATTAGGAACTAGAAGGCATCAGGTGTAACTTCAAGTAAGCTAACTTTAAAAAGTAAAAATAAAAATTTATGTGCCTGTTGCTTTCTGAAACCCGCCAGGATCATTTAGCTGAAAAATGCTATATCCTGCTTTTTTGAGGATACAGCATCTTTGAATTTGATATGATTTGAATATCCCATATTGCTACAAGTCTGTGACCTTTCCACTCAGCCTAATACATATGCTCTGAATCAGAAAATATTGTGGTCCAGGCAAGAATTTAAACAATAGAAGAATCACATCTAAGTGATAATGTGTATATATTGATGGAGTGTTCCACTTCAAGACACTTCATTTCACAAGCTACTATCCAGGTCACTAACACCAAGAAGCCTCCATTTCTTGTGTGAATGAAGTGATACATATTCATAGTCCAGCTGCTATTTAGACCATCATAGTCTGAACAGATGAACAGCAGCAGCATAAAAACACCAGGTAACTCAGTCACCATGCTTATAATAAAAATGCAAATAAAATAGGAAGTTTTTGCTACAAGAAAAAATAAATTAAAGTGCTGTCAATTTAATGCGGTTTTGCTTTTTCAGTAAAATAGCATCTGTTTCATCAAATTGAACAGTAATAATACCCTCTAAGGCACAAGGTCAGAAGCCTTCTAACAAGGCATAATGAAGCACACATTTGGTATGCCCACCTTGTGAATGACACTTATTTGAAGTGAAAGGAAGGAAGAAACATTAATTATATCACTATTGTAGTTCTGATACTGGATGAAGACAGACTGATCTGGACACTTCAGCATACAAAAAAAGGTTTTTATTTCTAAAGATGTGTGTACATATATACATCTACAAATACATATATGTATGCACCCATATACATAATCTTGGAATTGAGGGGTCTGGAATGAAGACTGCCTTTGAAAATTCTGCTCCATGAGTACAATTGAAAGGTTAAAATTTCTGAGTATCAGGTCAAGAATGTCACGAACTCACCAAGCATCAGTGGTCATAAACTTCCTCTCTTTAAACACCTATAGCTAGCATTATTTGAAATGTCCCTCTGCTCAGGAGGACAAGAGATCTTTTATCCTAAAAGATGGTTCAAACCCCACTAAATGAAAATTTCACATCAAGGAAAGTGCCTTACCATAACTGAAATTTCCTTCTGAGAAAGGATACTGTGGGTTGTACCTAGAGAAACTGTATCCTTAATGTCTTAGCTCCTGACTCCCCCCAGACCTTCACAGCTCACCATGCTTGAGTCCTGTCAGTTTGAAAGGTAATGCCTTCAGAGAAAGGATATATTTGATGAAAATTTGAGCAGATTTATCTCAAAATCCTTGAAATTTTTTCCCCTTAACAGTAATGTCTCCAAAATTCCTGTCAAGGCTCTGCCTGCATTCAAGCTTAATGGATTTTCACACTTGGCAAAATTTATCAGAGGGAAGTAGCAATTTAATTTGTGCATCAGATTCTGAACAGATAGACTAAGTATGCRTTATCATTGGTTTCCACCTTTTCTTCAACAGCAATTCTCTGCAACCCTTTAGCAAGACATTTCAGCATGTCCTGTGCTATTAACAGCTGAGCAAGGGTACAGCTTACAGAGGGTGAGGCTGCTGCTGGGGGGGACGTAAGCTCCAGGTGCTGGGGCCAAAACTTACCTCTGCAGGAACCACAGTAATACAATAGGTCTAAAAACCCACCCCAGGAACAGCACGGTGTGAAACAGCTTCTTAAAAAAAGAAAAAAAATGCAGCAATGTAGGAGCTCTGCTTCACATTCCCTCAGCCCAGAAGCACCAGTCCTATACCCCTTGAGGCCATGCATCCCATTTCGGATGAAAACCATTACCTGTGTCCAGCCCTGCCCCTCCATTTCTCACATCCTTCTTTCATCCCACTCTTCACTGGGGATCAAACAGCTGCAAGAACTTCTCAATGTCTGTGAGCCCAGTACAACACAAGTTCCAGMTAGATAAAGGCAAATTCCAGCTAGATAAAGCTAAAATAGACATGAGGGACCCTGCACAGACAAAACTGGCACCTAGATGTCCCCTGCAAGTCCATGAGATGAAAGAGCCCTTCCAAAGGCCTCTCCAGCCTTGCAGTAATTCGAAAGAGAAAACCAGTGCAGGCCACAGGTGCCCTCTGTCCATCTGGGGCAGCTAGAGTCTACTAGCCCAGCAGTATACCAGTATTAGGGAGTGGGATATTCTCAGCCACCACACATTAAGGAATCTATTTTGTTCAAAATTTGTGTGGAGGCCAACAAGAGGGGCTGACATTTTCCAACGCTTTTGCTCTGCGATCATAGCTCTGTATACCAGCTACTCCCTACTCACCTCATTGCTTCATCTTGCTGAGCTCCCAGTTGCAGAAATACCTGCACACCAAATTCCCGGGAGCATAATGAAGGCTCAGTATTTGTCTGTCAATATCTCACATCCATGCTTCTTGCCTTCTCCTGGATAGCCCTGGTTTTCCTGTCCCAGTGCCACACAGCTTCTTCCAGACTCCAACTCTCTTGAGAAGGCTGAGACCCTGGCTGCTGGAAACATCTGATCAAAGGCAACCATACCTAGGAAGTGTATCCCTGCCCTCAGTGTMAATATTTGTGTTTACTATCAATGATTTGTAAAGCTGCATCTCTGATCAGATACAACTTGGGATACTAACTAATCAGTTTGAGTTACAAGGCAACAAAATTGTTTCAGCTTGAAGTTGTCAAAGGGTAGTATAAGACACAGGGACTCTGCAAATTAATCCATACTGGCAACCTCTTAAAAGGGTTCCCAAAGGCTTTGGCAGCTTATTAATTGAGGCTTATGAAAAGTCCTGCCATGGGGAAAGGGGTTTCTTTTTACGAAACACTGCAAATAAATATTAAAAGCTTTTTCTCCATTCTAAGAATACAGAATGCACAGACTTGCTATACAGAAACATGGAACACAAAACTGCCATAAGAATCAAAAAAGATACAACCATTATAATTTAAAAAAATTAAATATGTTTTACTATTAAAGATTTCTGACTCCTAATCAGCAATCTGGAGTTAAGATGCTAGAGACTGCACATGCACACACATATACAAACACTTTGAGATGGCTTTTTTGTTTTTAAATTAACAGTAGCTAGAAGTGGACAAGACTTCAAAGTACATGGTTCAATACACAAACAGCCTGACTCCTTTCCCCTTAACTTTGGGTTTTGCAGTAGCAAACAGACCAGCTGTATGGAGTTTGGGTTGGGATGCCACTCACAGCAAAACCCCAGGCAACATGCCCACAGTTCCACTGTGCCTTGGATGAGCAGCTCTCCCTCACTCACAGGATGAGCCGTGCTGCACTGAGGGTGCAGGCTCCCTCACTGAAGCTTGGCTAAGGGCAGGGAGGGGAGTAGGGATTAGAAGTTTTTGATTCCCAGATGAGCCCTTCTGAGTTCTAGAGTTATGGAGAAATTCCCAAGGAGGGGGAGGGGAGGTCTCAAACAACAGGAATAGGATTACTGCATTAAAAATCTTCAGTTAAAGCAAGAACATGCACATGGGAAACAATTAGWGCAGAAAGCTCCAAGGAGCCAAGGGAGCAGGGCAGTACGGTGACGCTCAGGGCACAGAGCACTCCCTCAAAAGGGCAACCCCTACATCTCAGCAGAGCCCTGCAGCCAAGAGGATCAGATTCCTTACGCAGCAAGTATTTTGCTATTTATACAGCTTCACAAGGGGAGATTTGGGACTTGCCCACAGAGCAGCAGCCAAGTCAATTGAATGAGATTCTGCCCCACTTGCACAGCAGATTGGCAGTGTAGTTGTACCTACAGTACAGGAACTCCAGCTTCCAGCTCAGGAAGCCAAAAGACATTCCATGAAGTGCAAGCACACAGATAAAGCAAGTGACGGTATATAAAAAAGAGCAACTCAAAGTTAGAATTCAGACCACAATCAAAGATATTTTTCCTGTACTTATCTTCACACAGTTCTGCCCACTGATGCCAGAGGCACGTATCTTTATGGGACCAAAACATGATCTGTTCATAATTGCAATAACCTCCCATACACCAAGATTTTAATTGTTTCTATAAAAGTTTTGCCCAAGAGCTATTTTAATTCCAAGCAGCTGTCTTAAAAACAGCAATAAAAAAAAACAGCTTAATATGTAGGGTTTCACTGTGATGGCTCATCATTAATTGAGAAAACAAGAAATATAATTAAGTTGCTAAAAAAATACATACTGTCCTTATGTGCAAGTTTCACTGGAGATCAGGCCTTAGATTCCTATTCCCCATTCACACTGCCAGGCAAGTTTGCACTTCTCAGCACAGCAAGAGAATCACATGAGCAAGCTTGATTTGAGCAAGTCAACCATTTCTTCAGTTCTTGCACAGGTACAAGACATAAAACAGGCTATGCAAAGTATAAATAAGAACACATGAAAGCAGCACGCCTATAGGCCTAGTTGATATGGATGGTGTCTTGAGTGTGTGTATGGGTGTGATTCACACCGCCTGGCCTGTTGCTGCAGTCCAGCACAGTACCAGCCTCTGAGGTCCACACAGGTCAGTCAAGGGCCAGCACAAGGCATTTGGGCAGGTCTAGCCCTTTCAGTGGCACAGACCTGGCTGCCAACTTCTGCATGAATGCAGTCTGCGACAAGCCCAACCCCATGTTCACTCAGTCCATCATACACTGCCAAGCATATGGGTCAGTGAAGTTCTGGTTTGTATCTTCTATCCTAGGCCAGTTCAGATCATCAGGTCTGGGTAAGAAACTTGCTGGCCAAAAACTAAAAAGTATTTCCCCCACTGTTCCTACAAGATGATTGGAACTGCTACTATGAGGCGTTTCTCATCAATTATCTCAACCCATCTGGCTCCTTCTCCAAGTTGCACTGATCACGAGCATCTTGTRCCCTAGAAATAAAAAACACCAGCCCCATTTCCCTCCCATGCAGTCTCCATATTGGCTCATAAYGTGATGAGACTGGTGATGAATAGCCTGCTGGGAAATCAATAAGAGCACCAACATATCACAGCCCCAAGATTAATGGAACTGACTTGGCACAGAAAGCTTTCCTTCATCTGCACAGCCAGCCCACAGCGCTTGTCAGTTTAAGTTTCATTAACCATGGGCATAGATCTGACCTGAGTGGCCATTCCATAAAGTGGGGTTAAGATTTCCGGAATTCCACTTTGAGTCACCAGTAAAAAAGCCTATGACAGGTCTAAATCAGAGAAGTCCATGAAGACTGAAAAAAGTATTTTTCTTAAGTATAGTCAAGAGCAGAATAAAAGGGGCTAAACAAGAGGCCCCGAACACTGCCTTCACAGATTGGATCTGGCAGGTAACAGCTGTATTTTGTTAATGATAGATAATAATTTCTGGGAAGGCCAATTAACTTTTCTATTAATCCATCAAATCAGTCCCAGACCTTGCTCTACTAATTTTAAACCCAATACAGTTCAGAGGTAAAGTCTTCTCCAGTGTGATATTGCTACAACTGCAATTTATAAAGGAGCTCATTGCTATAACCCCACATTCCTCTGGAGTCTGAGCATCCAATTTCCAGGTACCACCACCCTGACAAGCAGGTGTTCCTCTGCAGCAGTATCAGAAGCTGTTCTTTTAGTCTGTAATGGAAAATCATGAAATTATTTCTGTAAAATCTAGAGAAAAAAATCAAATAGACTCTTCCGTAAGCAACAACTACGTTTGTGGGTGAATTGAGTAGCAGTGAGTATTCAGAAAAAAATCAAGAATTGGTGGGAGAAACAGCAATGAAAGGAAAAATAGAAAGGTAGAGATAATAACACACTGTCAGTTCTAGTTCAGCTTCCAGTTTCAGCCTTGACTTAAGATATGGCCTCAGATAAGGTCAGTATCTGTTCCTCACTCTCACACGGTTATTCAGGAAGCTCTGCAGGGGCAGAGACTGTTGCATACAGCAAGCTGGCAGAACACTCATCCCTACAGATCAGCCTTGGAAGACACATTTGGGAATTGCTGTTAAACCATAAGAAAGAGAGAGTGAAGCACATTCAGTGCGATAGTCTGGAATGAACACACATGGGTCATTTTAGCCAGTTTAGCTCAAGGATATATATTTTATATCCATGCAGTGCAACTTGCAACCAGTGCAGCTGTAGCTAGTGTCTTAATTCCCCTGGCTATCTACTTGCTGTGGAGGATCGCATTGACAGCATCTCCAGGGCATGCACTACCCCCATGCACAAACCATTGGAGCTGAGATTTTGTGGAAAATGACTAGAAAGAACAGTACCAGTGAAATAACATACCAAAATGGAAATCTTGATGAGAAGCAGAACACACAAACCCCTCCATCCTACCCCGTAATTCTCACATGCCCTCTTTGTACAACTRTAACAGCCCTCTGAAGCTGTGAATTTAGTTGCAAGGAGTCTGAGCTGATGCACTTAACCTGCTTAGCCAGGGATCTAGCAAGCTGCCTACCAGGATTGCCTGAGAGCTTCAACCTGTTAAGTTTATTCCCATTACCAGTTTAGCACTTTTGATTAGAGACAGCTTTTTTTACCCTCCCCTGGCTAACTGAGCCCCTTAACAGCAATAGCCCTGCTTTATTCACTTCACTTGAGCTGCTCAGATGTGAGCAAAGTGTTAACCCTTCAGTTAACCCTATCCAATTTCAATAATCCAGCTCTTGCCCGAAGCACCCACACAGACCTGCACAGGACTAACTTTCATAATACATTTATAGGATTCAACTTTCAAGCCTCAAAGTTGCCGATTGAGTACAATACTCAAGTACAATATCCCTATCCAGGAAAAAAAAATCACAAAAAGACACTTCTGTGGCCAGCTATGGCAGTTCCTTCATCTATTACATTATGATAAGTAATAAATGTTTTTTAAATTGCCTAGATATGTATTTCTCCATTTCCAGAGGCTTCTGTGGTGCTGCTTCCATAGATACAGCTAGAATATCATCTCCACCATCTACTGAAGAGGCAGAAGAACAGAGCACAAAGCATGTGTTCAGACAAGTGCAC
Organism: Rhea americana; assembly: GCF_003343005.1. Taxonomy (NCBI): domain Eukaryota; kingdom Metazoa; phylum Chordata; class Aves; order Rheiformes; family Rheidae; genus Rhea; species Rhea americana. The sequence goes on along the minus strand of NW_028186513.1, from coordinate 197,609 downwards.
TAACTCCTGGGTTCCAAGGCATCATTAGGGACGGCATTCAGACTGTGAGGTTATATAGACTTTGCTCTTTCCCCATCAGCTTCAGCCTTCATTGAACCCCTCTTGGCTTCAGCAGGGTGTCAGAGAAGTTGAGTTCACTCTGGTTTCTCAGAGCTACCTGCAAGACATTTCTAGAGCCAACTCTGCTTTCACTGAACAGCTTTCAAAATCTGTAATATACATGGGAACATGTCAAAACTCAAAGAATATAAAATTAGAAGTACTTTTGATCAACTGTTAAATAGCAAATAGCTGCCATTAACTAGAGATTAGAGGTCATACAAACTCTAAGAGGCTGTTCCAGTCCCTATTTTCAGCCTAATATGATTTTCTTGCTYGCGTGAAATGCAGCCAGAGGTTGCATTTCCAACATGCTACAACAGAAGCAGGAATATCTACACCAGGAATATTTGCACTTTAGTGCTGTTTAACAAAGCCAAATATTTAACTGGACATCAGACTGCAAGTCCAAACATTTGTCTCCTCTGGCCCTTAATGCCTATCCTCCAGTCACCTTGTAATAAGCAGAAATGTGGCAGGGTGTGAACATAGTGACTCTGTTCATAACTCTTGATGAATATCTTGCTATTTTAATAACATGAATTATTCATTGATCATTCAAGAGGATGCGTAACTGCACATAACTCTTCCCAGCAAGTGGGGTAGATAGAAGGTTTCATGGTGTTTGTTGGAACTGTGCCACAACTTTTTCATGAATTTCCCTTCTTTATCCTCAACCTTAACTTCTCCCAGAATATATATATTGCATAAACAATTATACTACACTGCAGAAGAGACCCTGGTATAGTCCAGTGCCATGCTGTACTCTCCTAGCAATGCCAGCCTGCAGTAGCACACTTCAGCTCTCAACTGGCATCCAGGAAGAAAGATTTCAGGGTGTTCATATACTTTCTGCTCATCACTCTGCTTGGGCCTTTTCAGCAGCTTAGCATACACTGAGAGCAAAGCATGTTTAAGTCCCTCAATCTGGCCTCAATTACTTTGACTTAGAAAATGCTTGGTTCCTCTTTTAGGGAAGGGAACAGCCACCAAAATAATGACCATGAGACTAGCAAGTCTTTCAGCAGCACCCACACAATATAGCTCATTTTGAGGAATCAAACCAGAGGGAATCCATATGTGCACAGAAGCTTGAAGTTTGATCTGTAAATGTAGAACAGAGCAATTACTGCAGCAAAATCTGGGCACTGTAGACTGACTGCTCCAAAGCTGGATCTTCCACTACAGCTCAGGAAAGGACCTCTAGCAATACTTACAAGAGGAAGAGCCCTCTGCAGGCCAACTTGTCTTTAATGCTGCCAGTTTTAGAGCATGCAAATTAAAGAATTTAATTTTCCATCAGTATCCATAGGGCTTAGAAAATATGCAGTACAAAGCTGCCCCATTATATGCAAATTAAGTGGAAGCACTGAAAAACCAACCTGGATCCTGGAAACATAAGGGAGCACAAGGGAAATGAAAGAGCATGTGTGTGAAATACAGATAAGAAAGCAAATCCCTGCTGTCTTCCTTATCAGCCCTTCCTATTTCTCTGGCAAGAACATGTAATTTTGTGCCGTAATAGCAAAGGTTGGAGTGACTGCTGTCATATTTGAATGATACGGCTATAGCTTCCCTCTTTATATGTATCTGAAATGGGAATCTTGGAATCTACTCTCTGGGTACCATTTGTCTTTTCCAGCACTTGCCTTAGTCCCTCCTTTTCTRTAAAATGCACCTTTCTGAAGCACACAGCTGAGATGAATAATAGTGTTTTGCATGTTCTGAGCCTTTCAGAGATGTCATATCATTTATCCTTTCAGTGAGCTACAATTTGTGCTCACACAAACATACAGAAAAACTGAGGCCAGGAGAGTAAGATTTACTTAGGCCAAGAAAAAAATCACTGCTGAAACTAAAGTTTTTTCTGCCAAGTACTGAAATATATATGTATTTTTCATTTCCTTCCTTCAAAGGACCAAAGAGTATGTTTACAATAAAGAGCATACAGTAACAGCCAGTTAAGTTTGTATAAATGGTAAAAGTACAAATGATTTCAGAGAAGGAACGATTGTAGGTCTAAATATTTGATTAGAACAGAAATCCCCTCCTTTGAGGGGAGGTACTAGACCCAAGGACTCCACTTGAGAAAGTTTATAATAAATTGAGAACAAGTGGCATATACAGGCTGTCACAGTTAGTGTCAGACTAAGTTTCCCTTAAACTCTGTCAAGAATCTCTGTTTTAAAGCACTCGTGTAGTCATAAGCACACTTTATTCCCATTCAGTTCTCAAAACTTTTATTTTCCTCATCAGAAGTGTTAGTATTAAATAGAGAGTATTACATACAAACTTATGTGAACTAGAAATATATAGATTTCTAGATAATCAACAATTTTGCAATAAAATTTAAGCAAGAGTTGAATTAGTCTCATTTCCAACTTAAATCTTTACTTGATGTGTACCTAAGGACCTAACTTAATTCTGCATGTGCTCAGTGCAGATTTTTGACCAAATATGGTAAATAGATGAAGAAAAAATTAGGAGAAATAAATTCAGAGGTTCATGCAATTACAAAGGCATTCATATTTTCTACCTAAAGTTACAGAATAGAAGCTATAGTTTCAGTTTCAAGCCTTCAGAAAATAGCTCTTATAAATTCATATCAACCTCCCTTATTTTGAAAAGAAAGGCCGCAAGGTTTTTAAATGCACCGATATTTCATTAAAACAAAATGCACCCAAAGCAGTGGTCTCCTCTAAAGGTGCCCTCTTGACAGCAATTCTGCCTTGTTACTGCACCCTCCACTTCCCGTATGAAAAACGTCTCTTCCAGCCCCAGTTTGAGCTCCGCTACTTTTGACTGATAGCATGAAATTGAACTGCACTAAGCACACATTAGAAAATCTGATAAATATTGTTTGGAAACATAATTGAAGTTTAACTGGAGCATGAATTTTTTACTCTGAAGCAAAGGTTTCTCCTTTTATTTATAAGAAAGATTTAGTGTCACAAACAAGGATGATTGTTAAGATAAACATTAACCTAAGTTGTGCTTTTCCTCTAACATGTAGAGCCTCAAGTCCTTTAAGTCAAAAATGCACACATTTCTAAGCGGACATTTTTCCTTAGGTTTTTGCAGCTCCAATATCCCCATCTTCTGCTCTTTTCAGGTGAGGCAATGATTGCAAAAAAAGATCAGAGAGATCTAACTTGTTCTTGGTTCAAAATTCTGGGGAATGTCTGAGCCACAAGTTGGAATTTTTGAAATTTGCGTTATCCACAAATCAGGTTATGTCAGCAAGACTTCCCTGGGTACCTCCTTTGAAAACTTTACTTTGAATATTTGAGAAGACTAAAATGTTCAAAGCTGGGTTTTTACAGTAAATAACCACTCATTTTACATGCCAGTTTGGCTCTCACTCATACAACACTTCAATTGGTAAAGAGAAACCATATTGCAACCATTATCTAGGTTCCTAGAGGTAACTAAAGAAGATCAGTTTTTAATCTAAAACTTTATTTAATACATTTTAGAAATTCCTTATCTATGATGCTGACAGATACATTGGTGATGAATACTGCAGAAACTATGTTCCTGTAGTTTTATATACTATGTTTTAAGTTTATTATGTTTTTATTTGCACTGTATTACATGGTTTGTCATAGCACTCAACAGTCACGTGCAACACATTGTGCTAGGCTCTGTAAAAGCATAGAAAATGGACAAGCCTGAAGCCGAAAGAATTTATAATCTTGGAACACTAAATAGTAATATTTTTATATAGATGGTGAAAAAGCTAATTGCATTTGAATATTATCAGACTGGCTGATATTAATCAAGATTCTTTGCTTATGTGCTTTGCTTTCCTCTGTTTTTTCCACAGGTTTAATTCTGCATTTGAATGCAGCAAGCAATTGCACTTAAATTGCAAAAACATGTGGTGCTCTAATCAGCCTCACTAACAAGGAACCACTAGTATCAACCAGTGTTATATTAAATCAAGGATGCACATAAAAAATTCCTATATAACATCAGGTCAGAGCAGGCACTGGACTTGAATACTAAAGGCTTATCCTTCCTGCTGTATCTTTCTATTAAAACTAGTTTTCAACTGTGCAAACAAGATAGTAACAACACTCCACTACGCAGCAAATGCTAAATTCAAATCCCAGCTCCATGCCTCATAAATTTTCATCCTGGCATCACTTCTTGTTCTTTTTACAGCATTTTAAAAATGTAGGTTATCCTTTGCATTTTAAGCAGACATGATTGTATCAAATGCCTGGGTTTTACAGCAGCTGAGATATTCCTAAGTTTGATGAACTGATCTCAAGTGAGATAAATTATGTCAGCTGTCTGCTTTGTCAGTAAATCAAGAGTTGACATTTCCCTGATTTGTGAAGGTATAATGTTACAGTGAAGAAAAGTATTCTCTTGAAAATCTATATGGCAAGGTTAGATTAATAAGCAGTTTAAAGAAAATGTCCTAATGTATTGGGCTTGGAACATCCAAACTCAATTCCAGCTCATTGGTATTTCTAAGGTTCTCTTTTAGGAACTTTGAAAATGCTGTATAAAACATTTAATGGAATATTCCATCGATGTGCACCTTTGCTTTACAATAATTGACAACATTAACATATATTTCCATGCCATATTATGCCATAAATTTGCATAGATTCAGATGAAATTGTTCAGATTTAAACATGCTGCTTCAATGAATTTCAGGAGCTGAATCACACTTCAGATCCCAAACCACATAGCTCCCAGAATTCCCTCTCCAAGAACAGGGCATAACACATCCCTGGTTAATACCTCTGATGCTGCCTTCTGCACTCTTTCGTGATAGGCAGCTGCTGCTGCCCATTCCTACCCCTTGGGAATATGGATGCAGCATGAGGGGATAGATCATCTGATCTGGAGAACCGTGCTTGCTCTGCACTCAGTAGGAATAACTCCTCATCTCCCTTCGCAGTAAATGAGAATTCTTCTTTCAGYAGCTGCTGGCAGAGGGATAACTCAGCCCCTATACTTCAGTGACAATCACTTTTCCGGGGATTTCTGCCTTTGTCATAACAACTCCCTGGGCTTTTCTTTCAGTATGCTTAATTGAAAGAAACATGGGGCTTTGGGTGCTGACCCAGGATTGTTCAGGATGGTGGCATGTTACACTGGAAGGGAGAACTGAAGAGTGATTCTACCAATTTCATATTGTGAAACTGCCCTTAAATTTTAGCCAGATCAGTTTGTTCATACTGCTTTCTGGAGCTATTTTACTACTTTGAAGTCATGCTTTAAAAGCACAGATGGTTCCTGAAATGAACAAAAGCAAACCCTATTTGAGCCGGACTGAGAACAGTTATATTAAAGACTTGAATTCTTTTTTTTAAACGTTAAAGTAATTTAAAGTTGTGTTTTGATTTACATTAACTAAAAATGTACTGGTTAGAGGCAGACATAGATGCCATGAATTTAAATGTGACATTTGGCAAACACACAAACCATCTGGCCCCTGTAAAGTGTATACAGGGCATCTCCCAGACTCTCACTAGGAAAAATGTTCATTGAATTACACTTTGATCATCAATAATTTTTTTTATAGGACAAGTCATCACAAAATCTGATTAAGTGGAGTTTTTTTTCATTGCAAAATTAAATTACTGCCAATTGCTCAGTAGACAGTAAAATAAAGGGACATTACAAGTCCTATTTCTAATATTCTTTTGCATCATACAACTCAGATTTTCAGAAAAGACTGATGAACCATCACTTATACAATGAAATCTTAATGTTTTGCCTTCAGGGACTAAAGCCAGAATGCTAGCTATGATGCCTGCTGATGCAAACTCATAGTAAGGCACAATCCCTTGATATGGAAGTGGATGAGACAGATAGCAGAAAGTAACAGCTTCATAAGAGAGGCAGAGAAGCTTCCCACGGTCTCAGAGCTCATCACTGGCAAAGATGCAAGTAGCATACAAGCCTGACATCTATTCCTTCCTATTGAACAAACCAAGCTGTCTCTAAAGGCCTCAAATCTCCCATGAGTTTAAGGCAGCAAGTATGGATTCAACTGAAGGCAGCATTTAGAAAAATGGGGGCTTTGCCTAGGTAGAGAGCTACCCAGGAAACCAGGTTCTACTCTGAGCAAGCATTTTTAATCAGAGACAATAAAGCCACAGAAGACAACTGAACCAAGGATACTGACAGAAAAAAAAATGTGTCCCACCAAATACATTTAGCTCTTCATAGCTCCAGCACACTTTTTCCTTGACTAGCACCATATAGCCATGAAGGCTTTAGAAACTGATAACCAAACCAAATCCCCCTAGCAATAACCAGAACCCTGAATCAGTATGAAAATTAAGAGAAATTACAGCCCTGCAAGGTTATTTATAGAAACAAAATGCATCTCAGATTGCTAAATGGTACCAACAGCTCTTCAACTTGACCTTCCTTTATAGTATTAGTATTTGCATCACAACAGTACTGGGAAAATGTAGAAATGAGCATAGTATTGTGCTGAGCATTTTCATAAATAGCAGAAAGATGATTCCAAGCCTTGGAGTTCACACTTACAACAAGGAAATGAAAGATAATAATTACTTTTTACTAAAATGAAATACTTTAGCTAATACATAGAAATTAAGCTCAAACTGACCAACATCCAGTTCAAGTTCTGCACCAGATTTCCTCCTAAGTCTGCAAGACTTCCCCCCAACCCCCAGATATCTGAAAGATGAGAGTTAAAGTTCAGTTGTCTTCAGTCCTGTGGAAGACATGGAAGGCCACAAGTAGTTTTATTGCAATCTAATCAATTGTTAAAGGTCTCTAGAAAGAGAGCCCCCTTCCCTCCCAGAAGCCAGGGGAAAACAAAAACAAAACACAAAAACACTACACCAACTTAGACCCTGCCCACTGAAGTGATGCAGCCACCAGAACACCCTCCTTTCTTGGATGTGGCTTCAATAAGCATTTAGCATTAAGTTCATAAGGGTGCTGGAAGAGACGATGACACCAGAGTCTGTTGTGGCCCACAAACAGAAACAGTGACAGTTGGACAGGCAGCTTTAATTACTACTTCCTTGCAACATTTTTACTCAGAGGGGTCCRATGCATGATCCTCATCTGGGTGGCTGTCACATAGCAGTTTCCTGCCCAGAGCTGTCCAAGAAGGACATGAGGATCCTTCTCCTCTTGCATCAGGCTCTTTGAAAGTAAGAAGGAACATCATTGCTCATATTTTGGACTATATTTGAGACCAAACTCAACTCTGCTAGCTTAATTAGCTAACCATAAATAAACATCATTTACAAGACCTAAACATTTAAAACACCCTGTTAAGCATCTGAAACAAATGCTTTAATTATAGACTAGCTCAAGATTTAAATAACTCTGGGATAAATGCTATAGAGCAGCTGTCTATGAATATTTTACAATGAGACTGCTCTCTGTTCTCCAGGTCCATAGAGACTATCAGGTTGGGAAGAACACATTCTTTAAAATGCCTGTTCTTTCCCTGTAGTGTATGACTGCCCATCTACCAGTGGTAGCTCTGTTAGAGCTTGCTAAAAGCTTTTTCCGCAGTGAAGGGCCCACAGTGAACCCAGAGACATTGGGGGGTTCTCTGCTGCTGTGCTAAACTGTCAGTCATCTTTGGCTTTATTCAATACCCAGCTAAGTCTCTATGGTTCCATCAACTGCAGTGTGCTCTAGAGCAGACCCCAATCTATACGGCCATTTTAAAAGTCTACCATAAAGGTCTGTTTTTCATCCTTTAAGACTGCTGTTCCTATTATTAATGTAAAGTGACTACTGCACTTGAAAATGAAGTCCCAAACACTTCAATGAGACAGCCTCAAATTACAACAGTTAGAGACTAAAAGCTGCTGGTAAATATCCATCTGCCTCACTGACTCCAAAGATGTGTCTCAAAGCTGTTATCTTCAGTACAGAGCTGCACAGGCCCATACTGACTCCAGTTAGGACCATACTGATTTGCAAATGCAGGCCTTAAAGTTCAACCGAGCAGGGAAAGATCAGGATTCTCCTGGCTTTGTCCAGATGGTCAAGATTGTTTCCTCAAAATATTCTAGCTTCTTACAAGTTAGGTACCGGTGTTACAGCAGCACATGGAAACCCAGCCAAGATCGCCATTGCAGCTGATGCTGTATGAACATAAAAGAAATGGTTCTTCCTCCAAACCAATGCAACAGAAAAGGCAGAGATCTTCACTCATAATCAAGTCAATTTCCTGAGTTCCACCCTAGTGCCAGATTTCAGGTTTTAATATCTTGAAAGTGTCAAAAAGAGAACTTGCACTGCCGGCATTTCTACTTCAGAAAAGCTCAAAATAGATCCAGCTTCAGTCAGTATAATTTACTCTAAAAGTACTCAAGGGCTTTTGTCTTAAGTATCAGTATGGTGGTCACGGGTCTCTTATTTAATGTAAAATATGTAAGCAAACAAACTGAATCAGCCTTCAAAGAGAGTAAAAGCAAGGCAGCCAATTTCACCTTCAGACAAGTAACACTCCAGTCACTGAATCTGTTGACAACATCTGCAATACATTGATTGCACTTGAACAGCTGCCTTTAGAATGCCAATTTCAGCTCTGCCTCCAAACTTCAGCATTTCTTTACACGCAAGGCACGCTAGCTGCTCAGCTTCTTTCCTTTATGAAGTAAATTGAGCAAATGATTTTTTTCCTCCCCTTTTAGATACAGACTGGAATTTTCATTCCAATTAAAGAGCAGTAATCTATTAGTTCAAGAAATCAAGTTCCTACTGACTGCAAGAGGTAAAAGATACTTGAGCCTTTATCTAGGTTTATTCTTTATTAATGATAAAGACTCCACTCCTGGCAGGAATAGATCTTGCATTTATTGCCATGAATGTATTAACAGCAAACAGCAATAAAGAACCAATGTCTTCAGCATGCTACTGACCAAGCTCTTCAGTGCCCCAATGGGCTGACCAAGGAATGGGTACAGTAAAAGAATCTTTGTGCAAGTCAACAAGATCCCCTCCAAACAGCAAGGCAGACCCTGCTTGTCTTAAGGAGGTGCCTGATGGACAAGCTGGGAGCATGTCAGAAGATGCTCCAATAGCACCCCACAACACAGCAGGTACCTTGTCCCCAGTCCTGCTAGAAGGGCTACCAGCAGCCTGGCAGGTCAGCCTTAGGGACCCCAAGACCATCCATAGGCTTAAAACACAGGTGCAGCACATTGCAGTATTCCTGGGCTTTCAACTCAGCGCTCTGATTGCCTGCCTGTTTAATCATACCGCTCCTGTCTCATTTTGGACTTCCTGCCCTGGCTACTCACCATTCAAAACTGTTATCCCAACTAATGCAATTGAGGTCAGAGAGAAGAAACAACTTTGCTTACTATTGCATACATTCTGATATTAGTGCTGAAATTAAATTGTTTTCAGATTATTTTATTCTATTATTGTATTTTTCCTGATTTCTTTTATTGGTTATCACATCAGCTTAAGGCTCTCACATTCAAAATAACATGCTTTATTTATACAGTTACAATACATTTTAAATGTATTCTGTTTGCATTTATTTTTCCCTTTTCTGTGTATATATTATTCAATGCTTCCAGATTTATTAAATACAAATGCCCTAGTACATGTGTACTCTYCTTTCCTTTCCAGAGACTTCAAGTTTATTTAACTACCTTATATCAAAGCAGTTAATTTATATTAATGTAAATAAAATGCAGAGTCATTTAATAAGAGGCTAAAGCTTCATTTGATTCTTTATATAACATATCATCTGAAGGCATCCACACAAGTTTTCATAGCACATATTTAATTAGTTAAACTTGAATATAAAGTATTTTCCTTACCATGAAAAAGACTTAGCAAACCACATAATGTTAGAAGACAAAAATACACACTTAATTTCTGAAAAATTATTTCCAGAAAGAGCTTTTCTGAGCAGCTCCTCATGGCTGAAAGTTCTGTTCAGTTTTAAGTATTCACACATTCAGATGATTACCTGAAATCTCTCCAAACCACTTCGGAAGGGAAAAATCAAATCTGGAGATTCACTGGTACATACTGTCTTTTGAAACATCCAGTTCCCACCTGGTTCTGGAAGAGCTTTAAAAGCCTAGAGCTTTCTAAAATTCAAACTTTTTGTAGAAATAATCAGACAAATTGTGCTTTGATCCACATAAGTGCATGCTACCCACCTCAGGGTTTTTAGTGTAACTGTTCACAGCAATCCAAAAATCTCCACATAAAATCCCAGCCAAAAAATTTGATATAGCTTGTTGCCAAAGCCAGTTTAGAGTTTTATTTTTTGTCACGYGTTTAGTGGGGAGAACTTAAATGCTTTTTTCTTAAGAAAAAATCTGTTGTTTCCAGCACACTTATTTCTTCAGAAAGCCTCTCAAGTGTTTAAGACTTGCAGCGTATTCTAGCCAGCTGATGAGAAGACTTTGGGGTAAAGTACCATGTGCTACAGAACATGTTATACACAAAGCCTACCTTGGACACCTTCACATGTGAAAACTGAAGACCACTGTAATGAAAGATAAGACTGTGGCAGCCAAATATTCCAGTACAAGCATGCTGGCCAGCTCACAATTAATATGGTGAAACAAATACCASAGTATGCAAATATCAGGTTTGCTACCAGAAAAGCCTTTTGAGTACTTGTGTGCACAGCACAAATTACCACTCTTGCCTCTCCTGGTTAATACTGCCAGTTGCATGACCTGCCAGGCTTTTTTCCACTGTTTCTTATATCAACAATTAAGCAGCCTTATACACAGAAAGATTCAAGTGGATTTTCCATAAATGAAAAAGATTCTGCCTTTGCTGCATGCAGAAACTCACAGCAGTCTCAGTACACTCTACAAGGGAAGCATCACGTGACCAACTCTTCTTTGAAGCRCAGTATCTGTAAAATTAATGTAGGTTTTAAAGGTGATTCATCCTAAGTAAGGATATAGACATTTTATTTATCCTTGTGCTGTCATAGGCCTCAAACTTGCAGCTCAGATTCCGCCCCCCCTTCTTTTAAGAAAAGAAAAACCTAAGATCTGGACCCTGATCAGAACATATCCATCTGTGAAAGAGCAGAGAAAAACTGTCTGTCTGGGACCACAGACAGGTCCCACAGGTTACACAGGAGTCCTGGAGAATTTAACATTTTATTTCCAGTGACAGCATTCAAGACTTGAGTTTCAGTCTCAGGGGCATTTTCTTCACAATTACCTACTGTTTCTAGGGAGCTTTGAGAACCTTAGCTGTGAAAACCTTTTGAAAGTTAAAAAAACTTCAAACAACTTTCCAGCTAAACAGCTTGGTTTGCTCATCCACCCACCATCCTGCAAACTCTCCTTGTCCCATGGCAGCATTTTCTGTTTTCCTGATTATATTCTGTAACACTGAGTCACAGCAACTTCAATTTGTGTGAGCAGAAAATCTAGCTTTAGAGTAGACTCACTTAGCACAACATAAACAAGTTTTTTTTCCAGTGATTAGCCCAATGATCTCGTAGCTGAGTTTTCAGGTCTATTTGTCTGGCTGAGACCTTTAAGAACCTAATGGACTGAAGTATCCATTTCCTTGAGATCCACAGCAAATCCCAACCCTGATGATCACAGAAGAGTAGACTAATTCAAAACAGGGGCAGCAGCACACATACTGTTTGTGCCTGCAAACTCCAGATTTACCTGCAGAATAAAATCAGTGCAAAGTAGCAGCCTCTTTGAAGCATCATACATTACAAGCTTCATTTGTTTGTTACAAGGAATGGCATTTTCCYGTTCCCTTTTTGTCTTCCTCGGAGAAAGGCTGCAGCATGGCCTGAATATTTGCACTGAACTGTGAGAGCCTGCCTCTCTGTGGCACTTCACAGTAACTAAGCTGGCTGACAAGAGATTTTTGCCTCTGCCTGCTCTTGGGTCTGCTATGCCTTGGATCATGCTACAAGACAATGAACAAGCCTCTCCCCCCAGGAGTACAGCAGAATGTGCACACGTGTATGTGAACCTCTAGAGAAAGTGGCTTGGCGTGGGGGTGAGGCAAAAGGGAGAGCACCAAGGGTGAAAAAGAGACAAAAGGTTCTGCTCAMAGCACTCAGGTACTGAGCGAGAGATCTAACATGCTGTGAAACAGAAACAAATAAAGCCCATCATCTGGAAGGACACTGAGTAATATTGTAATGAAAGTGGAAGATCCAGCAAATGTCACCACAACTGGACAGAAAACAGTTCAGCCAATGCCCATAGCTATCACTGAGAAACTCCTAACATCCTGCAAGAAGGGAACCATTGCACTCCTGAGCACCTACAAGCTGCTCTGCTGTTCATCTCCTGTTGGGACAAACCCACTCCAGCAAGCTAACACCTTCTGTCATCATGAGAAACCGAGCCTGTATCAGTGCATCCACTTCTGGCACCAGGGAACTCCTGTTATTTCCCAGTACAAAAAGGCCTTCAATTTTGGATATTTGAAAAGAYTCACATATTCAGTGCTGGCTAAGATTGCTTCAGAGTGAGACCTAAAGTCTCAGCAACAAGGAGGTAAATAAAGAATTTGAACTCTAAGCCTTAAAAGAAAAATCTAATCAAGCCTAAACTCATGGCAATTCAGGGGAGGTACTACTGATGTTTTTTTTCAGATCTCAAATAGGTATGCTTGAAAATACCAGCCTGGGCTTCACATTATTTGCTTTACGAAGCAATCTGAAAGAAAACAGAACTTTGGAAGAACTTCTATCGAATGTACAAACTGTAATTTTTGCTATGACCTATTTCTCAGGCATTTTCATGTAAAACTATTTATAGCACTTCTGTAGAAAGAACTGAAATTATAGAAATTCCATGAGTAGAGCAGAACACACATTGTGGTTCTTTTTCTTATTTAAATGTGTTCCTTTCATTCTAAACAGCACAATTAAATAAAGAAGGAAAAGAAACATTCTAGCATTCAGAATATTCCAAGAGTGACTTCCATTCATATCTATGTCTATATCTCTATATTTATGCATATAGGGGACAGCAAAGCATCAATGCTATCTAGCAAATGAAATTAATTCTAATATCTAGAATGTGCCATTTAAATCCCAAAAGGGATAATAAACAGCACAGGAAAAGAGACCGCAAGAAAAACACCATAAGAAATTGAAAATAACTTTCAATGACTGCAATGCATTTTTCTTTCTAAATCTGCTATATGTTGTTTCATTTGCTGGAGATATGGACACTTGCCCAGTTTGCTGGAATAGGTAAGTCAGTGTAACCTATCAGCCATCTGTTCTAATCGACATGCAGCAGCCTGAAGAAACATTATAACCATAATGGCTCAGGAAGCATTGGAAAGGCCCT
>NW_028186513.1:180625-184172 GCF_003343005.1 Rhea americana | reverse complement strand
AAAAAAAAAAAAAAAAAAAAAAAAAAAAGATGGAATAGGCAGGTAACAATAGCTTTAATTTTTCATTTGTTTATTTGATTTGCTGTAATGAATGAGGTACTAGAGCAACATCTGGAATACATGAAATGAGACAAATAAACCTTAAAGCAAAATAAATCTGTTAGAAACAAATCTACACTTTTATTTTTGATACTGTTTTTTGTCTTTTGAATTGACACTTTGCTCTGTCATCTGCACCCCCTTCTGTCATGAAGGGTTGAATGGGGATTTGATTTTTCGTGCTTATGTATTAGCTGCTAGCTATAAGGGATTCTAGTTAGTTTGGTAAACTAGAAAATTTCAAGGCTGTCGCTCATAATCAGAAGGTTTGATTTAATGCTTGGAGCAAGCCAGAGGAACCACTGCCTCAAGTGAGCTGAATGGTGTATTGCATTTTGAAACTAAAGATATTAAAAGTATTTTCCCTAGATCTCTGAAATTCAATTGCACCAAAAGGTGTAACTGCAAGGCAAAGACAGACATACTGATGCAGAAATCACTTGAACAAAAACTATCGTAATTACAAGTGACAGGAAACTCAGGGTAGCCGACGGTAAACCTCCACTAAGGCTTTCCCAGAGAAGGGAACCAACAGCAGAATATGCAAGGCCTTTAAAACAATGGAGATTTAAGTATTTTCACAGAAACAGTGTAGAAAAGAACCACGAGAAGCAGGTACCAGCTTCTAGCAACTGCAAGCAACCAAGTAATAAGCACTTAGCATATGCATTCCCCCCCTCAAATTCATTCTGTGCAACCACACGTACAGCAGATCACAAGAGTCTCCTGGCGAGACCAAACCCAGCAAAACAAAAGTAGAAAACAGAGGGTATCTAAAACAAACATTCTTGGGCTCTGCAAGTGTTTTGTGAAAGCATCCAGATGATCCTCTCAGATTAGTGATGCAAGACATTAAAAATGAATTCATTTAATTCAAATGCAATGTTGCTTGTATTTTGGTTTGTGAAAGCCTCCTTTGAAGAGCTGACAAGATCCTGGAACATTTTGGCAGGAGGCTTAGGGTAGCAAGATTGAGACTGCTTCAGCATAGCACTTATTTCCAACACCAATAGCTCAGAATCAGTTTTAATACACCTTACTGCAAGCAGCAATCCTGAAGAGGAAATAGCAATCTTCATTAAGGTTTAGGTAACCAATTACCATATTATGATCAATCACTTTAATGTGTGTCTGGGAACACAGGAACAAAAACACAAATACACAGCTTAAATGCACTATCAAGGAAAAAGTTTGTGCTGGGTTCCTTCAAATTTAAAATGAACTTTTAGCTAGTTTTGCCTTCAATGTCTGAAGCTCAGCACCCAAAAAAATCAACTCATCTGAAATGGGGGAGTGGGCACTTGAAAAGTTTTTGGAAAACAGGCATCAATTCCTTTCCCAGTCAGTCTAGAGAAGCCAGGATTTTGTCTTACATCACTACGCTCTGGTCTGCACACACTCAGAGTGCTCACTGCCCTCACCTTCAAGGTCCATATATTCGGGCCTGACACAGCCTATAACAGTTACTTTAATAGTGCTTAAGTTATTAGGATTTTTATATTCCACCACAAAGAAAAGGGGGGGGGGACCAGTTTAAGTAGGTATCACAAAGCAATGCTAGTTATGAGGCATTAACTTGAACATAAAACACAGGAACCACCCCAAGCAACCCTTTTCATTCATTTCTTCTCAACTTCAAGGAAAAAAAAAAAAAGATCAGCAGCAAGATGCCTGGTGTTTTCAAAAACCTGTCACATACTGCTCTAAGCTTTATTTCTTTGTCTGTGATATTTTTATGGGACGTTTAATAGAAGGTTTCAACAATCCCACCATCAAAAGAAAGGGAAAAGAGAAACGGGGAAAAGAAAGAGAATAATTAAGTTTTTAAATGTTTTCTGAAAGAAAATGGTCTTATATCATTTTAACTGTTTTTAAAATCTAGCTGACTCCAGTGTTTCTTATGATGACTTCAGCAACTTGCAGTGCAATTTAAGGAAATGAAGAGACCTAGGAAATACAATCTATAGTAAAACTACATAGATTATCCTATATGAGAGGACAAATAGCAGAACAGATGTTTTTGACTTCTGAGAAAAGAGTTTCGTAAACTACACATTTTGTATGGAGCCTGACAATATCAATATCCATATTACTGTGGATCACAGCAGTCAGCTGCACTAAGGAAACAGTGGTTTATGGGGCTCAAACTGCCATGGGAACCAACCATTTGGAAGAAGGGGAGGAAAGTGTCTTTGCAACAAGTATAACTGCTACAGGTCCAACATACACAGAAAAGCTACAATTTTCATAAATACCAGAACCTGAAAGTATCTGAATTTTAGTTTATTCTCTAACCTACTAAATTGCATTCTTAGGCATGCTTCCAAACCCAATGTCCATGCACTCATGCAGCCAGGACAGACAACACGATAGCTTTAGTCTACTAATCAAGATGGTAAAAAAAACATGACGTGTTTAACAGAGGTTGTGAGTTCCTAGTGATAGCACAGGAGTACCAAAACTGCACAAACCCAAGCCAGCAAACCCGTGCTTCGTCCCCGAGTTACTGTGCTCTCCCTTAACACCAGTCTTTCAAGCAAATTCCTCAGGCTGAAGGACAGTTCTCCCCCAGCCAGCTATGATCTGGGCCCAACCCTCCTCCTGCAACACAAGTCAGCAACACCGCTGAAATCAATACAGACTGGACAAGCAGAGGAGATTCGGGCCCAATCGTATATGAYATACTTGCAAATTAGCCTCCGTGCCAAATCTTCTCTGCCATTAGTTGGTAAGACYGCAAAGGAATTGGAGCTAAACTTCTCCCCCGCCATCTGAAGCGGGCAGACACTTTAAGACCTGTACAGCTCTTAAAACTAGAGACCAGCCTCTTGGACAAGCCTTGCCAACGTAAAAATCATTTCCCAAACTGCAAGAAGAGTGCACGCTCCCGTGTCTCAGACCGCTCGCTCACAACACACTGCACCATATATTTTGCATGTTTCATGCGTGCAGAGGCCAAAAAGTATTCTYGTTATCTGCCTGATTGGTTCCCAGCCCTCAAAGAGTTATGAGCAAAACTGATAAGTTAACTCGACACGGGACCGCCATTCACCAAAGAACAGATCAGAAAATGCCACTTGCTGCTGCAGCCGCTCTGCCGAACGGTTTGGCAAGAGGCTTCCGCGAAGTCCGACGCTGCTGCCGGCGAAGCCCTCCGTGAACGCACCGCTTCTGCCCATCCCGGCCCGCCCGAGCCGCTCGGGCGGCCAAACGCAGCACCCGCCCACGAGCGCCTCTCGCCACGCGCGGAAGCCGCTGCCGCTGCCGCCGAGCCCCTGGGCTGCACCGCGCCGCTCCCGGCTCTCACCTGGGGACGGCAGCAGGCGGGTCCCAGCAGTCCTGTCTCACCAGAGCGCGGCAGCGTGGCCCCGTCCTCGCAGGGAGCGTAACCGGGTCGGGCACGGGTCCACGACGGAGGGCAGTGCTCGGGAGACACCGCCCAGCAGCC
>NW_028186513.1:134287-179470 GCF_003343005.1 Rhea americana | reverse complement strand
GCGCAGGCCGGCAGCGCTGAGGCGATGGCGCCCAGCACCAGACCGCGGTCAGAGTCCAGGTCCGGCCCCGTGAGGATAACGGGGTCGGGCGCAGGGCTGGAGCACCGTGGCACACATGCAGCACTGAGGCCGGGTGCTGAGCCCACAGCCCAGGATGCAGCTCCGGCCCGGCAAGAGCTGCCAGCCCCAGGCACAGGCAGCACCAGGGCATCAGGCCAGGCCAGGGTGGGCCGGGCAGTCACTCCATGGCCCCAGGCCCAGCTCAGCAGGGCTCACAGCCGAGCAGGGCTGTGACGCTGCCCCAGGGCAGGGCCCAAGGCTCCAGGCCAGGCTGAAAGGGCCCCGGGTCCATTAACGGCCATGGGCAGCTCAGGCCCCGTACAGGTCTCCTCAGCGCTGCAACAGCCCCGTGCTGTCAGGCAGGTCCTGCCCACAAGGGTGGTCCATTCCTGGGGGTGAGCGGTGCCCCTCACTCTCCACAAAGCTGCTCCCCGGCCGCAGCTCGGCGCTGCAGCCGGCCGACCTCCGCGGGCCGCCTGCACGGGCCCGCGGGCGGAGGGCGGAGGGCGGAGCTCCTGCCGAGCGCCCGGGCCGCCGGCCTGCGAGGGGGGAGAAGGGGGGTGCTGTCAAACCGGGTTTGGCCAAAAAGAGAGGGGGGAAAAAAAGTGCGGGTAGTTACAGAATTAAATTAATTCTAGCTATTGCTGCATTTTTAAAAATTGTCAATGTCTTGTATCAAAAAAGCTGGCACATTCTTGTCTGAAAAATGTTTCTAATTCCGTATTTCTCACTTTATTACTGAAGGTTTCTCTTGAGGAAAAATACCTGCAAAATAACCTGAGTTAATCAAGAACTGTAATCACATGATGCAGCAGAAGGAAGTGTGACAAAAGTATAGGCATTTGCCTCTGAAAGAACTCCACCAAAAGATCCCTAATGCTTGCGTGTCCTACACCAACAGTTTGTTTTGTTCTTTTACTCAGTGCCGCTAAAAGCCCCTGGGCTAATGCAGCACTCCTGCACTCCTGGGGCAGCTGTGGGAAAGGAGAGCAGCCACAGACAGGTTATCAGGGGATGTTCTGTGCATGCACAGCTTGTAAAGTTACCGCATGATGGAAAATGCTCTAACTTCAGACACTGTGAGCTCACCCAAGCTTGTTTTCATCCCATAGAAAGGAGTAACAAARCCTTTTCTGCTCTAATTCTCTCAGTTAGAATTGGGATTTATGTTATTTGTGAATGTTGTTAATCCTGTTTTTGAACTCACCATGGAAGGCACAAGAAAGCTCAAAAAAATCAAATTACTTAGAAACTACAAGTAGGATCAGGTGAAGAGAGTTAAGGAGATAGCACCTATTTGGGTTTTTCACACCTGTTTCTGTTTAAGGTTACCCTGCGTGCTTTGATCCTGGCTTTAAACCCCTCTGCCCTCTAGACCASACCTGTATTCCATTTTGGAGGTAATAAGGCAGATCTGGGCCCATCATCACATGATGGGAGGAGGGGGTGCAGAGGGTCTTTTCTCAAGAAAACATTTTAAGAGGTCCCTGCAGAGCTTGTTGTTGTYATTTTTTCCAATCTGATAGACTCTGCAACACTAACTTCAATAGGAATCTTTTTCTCTAGATGTTCCTAGTCTGACCCTGGGACTCTGCTGGTTTTCTGTCCATGCGGCATCAGTGCTGCTGATACTCACTTCCACAGACCCCTCAGAACTGTCATAGATAGTCCTGGGAAATTTTAATAAATATCATGCTTTTTTCCTCCCTTTTTCTTCTGAGCTTTTAGGGCACTCACAGTCACAACATTTTTTTGTATTCTAGTGGCTGGAAATGTTGCCAGTTGGTGGTGATAGAAACTGAGATCCTCACAGTCACAAGTCTCCCAGGTGTTCCAAGCAAACATCAAACCAAGCCAAGAGTCAGATAATAAGATGGAGAGTTGGCATCTGAGCAGCTTCAGTTTCACCTGCCAGAAAAAAAGAAGGGAAGAGGAAGAGGGAAGTTTTATTAGAAGAGAGAAACTTGAAAAGTAAGTAGCAATTAGTTGCACTTAGGTGGAGCTGTGAGTGAAAGCTGAAGCAGTGTGTTTAGCCTTGACACTGTTTGATCTCTCATGTTTTTAAATGAAACAAGAAAACTGGGTTGGGGAAGAGAAGAGGGAGGAGCAGAAAGGAGAGAAAATAAAAGAAACCTGGAAGCTAATCCCAAGMACTGTGGAAAGGTCATGTGCTTCAATATGAGTAATTAATTTTCTTAGAGCAATGTTGAAAAGGTTAACCTGATTTATGGAATGCAATTTAATGTGTTGTGTATGTTGTTAAAAGGGTCCAATTATAGCTGCTAATTCTGTGGACTGACACACATGCTATGGTCTGATAATAACCCAGCATAAGCGGAAATATCTGCCAGTCCAATAATTAGGTATGGTCTATTGCAATTTTTAGGGGAGGTAGAAATGCTGAAAGAATAACTGTTCTCTTTGTAGCCAGATTCCATTGTGTCTTCTTTCACACCTGCACCGCCGAGCATTCAGTAATACATTTGGAGTCAGGCTTCCATTCAGAGAGGGTTATTGCAGAGCTTTGAGACAGGAGTAAAAATGCCAGATATTTACAGATCAGCCCAGCTTTGCTCCTTGACCTTCATTCTGTTAATTCTTCCAGCAAAACTGAAGATAAAACATACTATCCTTTCTTCAGCAGTAGTAAACAGCAGGTGAGAGGAAGACAACATCACATTACTGTTGCCTGTCTGTTGGCCTTTCAGTACAGTCATCAGCTAAATTCCACAAGCTATGAGGGGCCATAAAGGAAAGTCCTCTTATTTGGTCAGAATTCCCCTGCTGTGGAAATCCACAGGGGAAGTTCTTCTTAAAGYGCATTGGTAAGTTACTGCCAAAATGGTGTTGCTACAAATGGTCTGATAACTTCTGAAGTAGTAGCCCAAGCTGCTTGAAACAGGCAACCATGTTGCCTTTTCAGAGTTTCTGAAGGCTGTGCCTGGCTCCAAGCACAGAAATGTCCTGGTGAGCAGGAGGGAAGCTGCTGAGGTGGGGGAAATCCACAGCTGTAATACATTTGGGGATGCAGTTTACCATGAAGCCAGCAAATGTGCCCCACATTCAAAATGGAGTTTGCAATGTCAAATGTAGTTAGGGAGATGTGTCTAGATGGATTTCCAAATTATCATAGGCTGTAAGTGCTGAACAATTGCTACATGACAGACACTGTGTCTCCTTACTTTCTGGTATCCTCCAACATGCATCCTTTGTCAACAATGTTTGGGACAAATAAGCTGCAATGWACTCAAGAAGAGTTATTTACTGACGATAAGCACAGCATTGCTATTCCTTTAGTATTACATCTGCTGATAAAAAGAACTTGTCTATATCAAGCTTTCCTAAAAAACTTTAAATGAAGTGCTGTACTACTGGAGAAATGGATCAAGCTTTTCTGTTCAACAGCAGCATTGAGTGGTCTGAAACAAGAGCAGCCTATTTTTGTATTAACCTTTCTGATGCCCATTACTATGACATTGAGTACTGAAACTTCTTTGGTACTTTTAACAATCCAAGGRTTTCAAACCTTCTTGTCAGTCTGGAAGGGTAAGGATGATGGAAGAAACTACTACCTCTGTCTTGAATAATGTCTTATAGCTTCACCTTCCCTTCTGCAAACAAAGTGATTTTCTCAAACTTTACCTAGAACTGTTTTTTAATACCATCACCAAATTAACTCAGCAAACTTCATCTTGTGAAAAGTTCATTATGTTATATTGACTTCTCAGGGAGCTGAGAGGGATATAATGACAGTTTAACATAATGAGTAGCTGGATGGGAAGCCAGACCATTGAAATGGCTATTCTTTTCTCTACCTAGTCAAATCAGCRTCATCCCTTTCACTTTCTGATGCACATATTAATCTCCTTTCAGCTCTTTCTCACCCGGCCAAAGAGAATTCTGCCCTCAGAGGGGAGCATGCAATGATTAGCATCATCAGATGAAAAAAAAACCTGCTGTTCATATTATTAGAATATTAAAGGGGCAATTGTCATTTCTCAGCTGCAAGGAACACTTAAAATAAATTACCTCTATTAAGAGAATAAGAGTCAGGGAACTGCTCTAAATTTGGTGCGCTGAGAAAACATTCAGATAGGATGTGTGGTATCTATTTGTCATTGGGGGTTTAATATTTACTTCTGTTGATGAGACTTCGTCACACCCTATTACAATTCATAGATTTGTGTTTCCAAATTTTATGCACCAAAATGCTTTGATTTATAGAGTATACATTTTTTTTTTCTGCTCATTCCTTTTATACTGTCATAAATGTGGTCAGTGATGCTTATCTCATGATATTAACGTGCCTCATTTAATTATATTGTCTTGCTCAAGAAGTGCACTTAGTTTGAAAGAAACTACAAATTGTTAACTTTTGGTAAATGCATATTTCTAGCTAGAGAAATGTGATTTTTTTTTTCTTTCCTATTCGCTGATCTGTGGCTTCTTCTTCCCATCCTGGACACTCATTGAAGACACATAACAGCAGCCTTCTGTGAGCAAAACCAAGTCTCCAGCCCTGCACRGTGCACGAGCCACTTCAGAGCTCTGACTCTGCCCAGTTTGCACTGCCTGGCTGGCCGGTGCCCAAGGAACAAGGCCCACAAGCGTTGCCCTGTTTTTGACTTCCCTTTTATGGGGTCAGGGAGGTATGACTCCATATTGATTACTTGATCTGTATAATTACCGTCAAAACTGCAGGGATTTCAAGCCTGATTGACTTCAAATTAGAAATCTATTGGCTTGGCTGGACTCTTAATCAACAAGATCAGGAAAGAACATTGTTTGGGTCTCCTTYTTCTCCATCAGACTTCATTTTCGGTAACTGAAAATTTGACAGGAGAGGTTTTCAAAGGAGGCGCTCTTCCGCTCCACAGAGCAGAGCAGGGCACCTGGACATTTAGCCTCCGTCTTTATTCCTGACCACAGCTAAGCATGCAACCATGGTGTGCACAGCTGGTGTCCTGGGTTTTTTGCTTCCTCTGTACAGTAATACTGAGTCTACAGGAGTGAGAGGAGCAGGCACTAGAAGTAAGGACAAGAGGGACCAGGAAACTCAGCTTCTCTGCTGTGCAGCACCAAGGAGCTATCTGGCCAAAGRCCCCTCTCTCAGCTCTTCCCAGGGTCTAGGTGTCTTGCAGACATCAGTGAGGAAGATGGATGCTGTCAGGCACCACACAAACTCCCCCAAGTCCTTGAGCAGGCAGTGGGTTCCCTTCCTGTTGTCGTGCCAGGCACATCAGGACCAGTCATGGCAGATGGTGGTCCCCCTGCCTTGCCTGGGGCAGTTGGGTACTGGTATGAGGAGAGCGGGAAAGCAGAGCTCGCCAATACTCCCTGCTACTGGAAGCTGCTCCCTCCCAAAAGGACTCTCTCAAGCCTGGAATTTGCGTCTGTGTCTCCTCTCGGAGGCTGAGCAAAGGAGCATCAGCAGTCGAGGAATAGGCTTTCTTCTTCTTCTTCTTCTTCTTTTTTTTTTTTTTCTTCCAGATAGGTTTTCATTTAAAAGATGCCAGAGCCAGCAGATTAGTGTCTCGACTATATAGGTTTCCTAAAGATAAGGCAGAGAAATTGATTTCAATTACCAAAGTGGATATAGACAGGCTGCTCTGCTCTGCTCTCTCCAGAGGATTGTTAACCCTCAAGAGACAAGGCGTAAAAATCAGGAAAGAGTTTTTGAACCTCAAGCCGTTTCCTTTAGGAGCAACTGTGCCTTTCACAGAGCATAAATCTTCACAAAGGGAGAGAGGAAAAGAAGAGGTTTATTTAAGGATGTACAACAATCCTCATGATACTTCAGGATTTCAGCAAGCTTTCAGATCCTTCTGCAAGGCTCAGGAGGCCWAGGGTTAAAGTGGCCACAGGGATTAAAAGCTTTGGTGCCTTTCAAGYACCAGGTTCACCTTTTTGAAGAGCAGCCTGGCTGCTGAGAGATTTCTGCAAGGCTCCAGGGCTGTGGCAGCATCAGGCTGAGAAAGGCTGGACCATGCTGAACCAGGAGCCCATTCTCACAGCAACTGTGGAGTCCTGCTGCCGTAAGACTCAGCGCACCATGCTGTCAGCCCTCTCTGGGACTTGGAGCACAGCTGGTCTCTTTGCAATGATAGCAGCTCGCATGCAGAATCGCAGTCTTGGGCCCTGCTGACCTCAGGCACCACTGCGCGTGGTGCTATACATGTGCATTAGAGAGGCATGGTGAGAGGATGAGGCTTAGCCTGGATTTATCTAAGCATATTATCTGGAAAGAGAGGAGCAGAGTTTGCCAAAAGAGCCCCCAAGAAGGGGACAGAGCTGTCAGTGCGTGGGCCGCAGCGAATGTCTCCATGTGGGTGGCAAACACAGGAGATGGCCGTGCTCACCCTGGACGGGACCAGGCAGGGTGCATCTGCGAGGGAGCCAGCCCCAGGCGGGAGAGGCAGCRGCAGGCAGCTGAGTGTTTCCTTGGCCCATGTGGGAAGACCAGTTCTATCCTTTCCTCCTATCTCTCCCACCTGCTRGTTCCTGCATTTACACACCCAGCAATTTCTGAAGTGTCTCTGTAATTGTGTCCACAGGGAACCCAGTTCCTTCCCTCCTGAAATCCAGTTCTCTATCTTTCACAGTTTCACTGCTGCTTTGTAATGGGCACCTTGAAATAGATTTTTATGCTATTTGCTTGCTGGGTCTCTTTTGTTCTAACACAGGGGAATTTGCCCCTGAAGGTCTCACAGTAGGCTTCTCAGCTGGATTTCACATAGACTATTATTGCCAGCAGCATCTGCTCTCCTCTCTGATTACTCTAGCACATTTCTTTGATAATATGCTTTACTGGGTTCCCCATGGACTTCTTGCTAAACCTCCATACATACCTTTTCCCCCAGAATATTTTAGTGAAGGGTTTCACGGTGGTCAGAAATCTTATGTCACACATTATGTCATTTCTGAACAGAAGGAATTCAGTGWTGTTGTACTGTGAGAAGACTGATGTGATAAGCATATTTAAGCAATCACATAAAAACACAGCRTATAAATAAGAGGACTTTATTTCAGGCAGTGGAATACATTTTGTTTCTGGGAACAGCTCAGCAGCTACTGCTTCTGGGTCCTTTCAGATAAAATGATGTATTTCGGAGAAACATCCTATGATTTGTACTTCACATTAGTGGTAATGTGGAGTGGGGCTGCACGTCCCCCTGCAATAGCTGAGCTCTGGCAAAAGCAGGAATCCTTGTTATAGAGCAGGAGCAGAGAACATTCACTGCCCTGCCTTCACCTGCAAATGCCCAGGCCTCACCTCACCATTGGGCTCAGAGTAAATGAAGCTGGTCCTGCAAATCTGCCTCATTAACATCCARTTCCTGCTCCATCTCCATACTTTCAGATCATCTCAATAAGGTGAAGAAATCTGTTAGCTTTCTTCAGCTCTCACAGAGAGACAGCCTCTGTGGCTATACTTGGAGAGAAGAAGCAGCACTTGGGGAGCAACGCAGGCAGAGTGGAGATGATGCTCTTTGTCCTTACTGCTCTCCTGGACCCCATGAGCATGCAACAGAGCTTCTCCCTGCTCCTTCTTGCTCTCAGCACTTTTATTTTCCCTTCTCCTGATGCCACAGAAGCACCCTGCGCCCCCATGCCAGCCGTGATAATGGCTTGCCTATGTGTCGCCTCTGAGCATGTGGCGTCCTCCTTTCTTCCTGTTGCRGTTCACAGAGGATGCTCCTGCCATGCCTGCTTGGCACATCCTATTCCAGGTGCAGCTCTCTGGCACCACTCCACTGCAGGCTCAGGAAGCTGCAAAACAGCAAACAGTATTTCTGGACATACTTGRTTTTTCTTCTCCCAGTGAAAAATAATGTTTTGTGACATACTGGAAATGTTAGCAAAAATACATCTAGAAACAGAAATGTTTAGTTTTCCTTGYGTTTGAGACATTCAAAACAAGAATGCTTTCCATTCCTAGCACTGTTTTCTCAAAGAAAAAACTAATCATCTCCTACCCAGCAGCTCGGTTATTTTCCATCTAACTTACTCTGAGGACAATTCCTGGCTTTTCAGATAAAGATCTCCTGCCTGAATGCTGAAGGAAGGGGTGTCAAAGAATGTATTAATGGCATATAACCTTGTACTAGCCCAGCTTTATCCTCGTCTGCTCTCTGTGCTGAGGAACACRCTAGGATCTTGATGATATAGTAATAGGCTTTCTGGAAGTGCYAGAGTAGATATTATCAAGACAGAGATGCTTTGAGTGGGCTAATTGGGTAAAACTGGATTTCATTCATAACCCAGGATTTCCAAGTGGCTCATGGGATATGTTTTCTGCTTCGCTGTTAGCTGCTGGCATCATTAATGCCTGGATTTAAGATGACAGAACTTTAATTGTACAGGACAAAGGCTCCTGGTTCCCTGCTTCACTGATCAATTCCAGATCATAAATTATAGCAGAAACAAAACTCTTTAGCAATGCTGACAATTAAGTAACATCCTGATAAACATCCCCYTTTGTTTTATTTAAATGAAAATGCCTTTATTTCCACAGAGTCATATCTTATAACAATAAGATTCACTGTCCCTGAAGCTTGGTTAATTAAACACAGTATTTGCAATCTACCAAAACAAGCTGTTTTATGCAAGCTGATAACAGGGTTTCTATTTCATAATGTGAACAATTGGGTTATGCAAATGCCAGGATTTTAAGCCCCTGTGATCTGTTTTTGTCACCTTATTATCTGTTTCTGTCTGCAAACTCCAAATATAGACATCCCAATTAAAGCAGCTAAATGCCGTTAAATCCAACTAAAGATGTTTTTATCAGTAAAAAACTTCCACAATTTAATTAAAAATATGATTTGAAACTGGCCTTTCTTGGCCCAAGCTCCACTCCTACTTGATTTAATTCTTCTGCTAGCTCCCTCCTGGTTTTCATTCCTTGACATAGCTTATGAGCCCTGTGGAGATACCGTGAGAGACCGTTACTCAGCCAATATTGCACCCAGCCATTGGCACATGCATTCAGACAGAACTTCTTCCAGCTGATTCCATGAGCCTCGCTGGATGRTGTGGGTGAAGGAACAGGAGTTAGGTGTGATAGTGTGATAGATTAATGATCCTTCCAGGCTCCTAGGGATGACAAGACTCATGGAAACTCATCTCACACAACTGATCKGGATACACCAGAGTGTAGGTCACATATTGCTGTGTCGCACCATAACCTGAGCATCTCATACCTGTTCGTTAGCAGATAGGAAACAAAACCAAAATGCAACTGTGGAGTAGGAGGGAATAAACGCATCTTTTTTTCCAGGGGCATCCTAACAAAATTTGACTCCTAAGTGGTTTCAAGTATACGGTCACCCAAGATCCCACAGCTCAGCTTGTTCTYTCCAGGAGGGAGCTGAAGTCCTAGCCTATCTGAACACATCCTTAAGGTCAATGTTGAGCTGTAGTGTGAACACCAAAGTGAGATACAGGAGTCTTTTTTTGTTCCTTCCCAGAGCAGTTGTTTCTCAGAGGAGATATCCTTCCTGTCCTCTTTGGTCATTGCCCACCACGCAGTCCCTACAGAAGGGACAGAGGAGGCCCTTCTCTTTTCTACTTTGCAACTTTAAGTGTCTTAGCACAGAAGATGAAATAAAAAACATTCTCTCTTAATAGTCTCACACAGAGACGCAGCGTATCTGAGGCTTTCTGAACACTCTTGTAATGAAAGTGGTGGATGCCTCTCAAATCCCAATCTTCCCCAGGAGGATGTAACAGATCACCCCAGCTACATTCAAAGCTTTGCAGTGTTTCTAAAGTGCAGTAATTTAGCTTTATATCAGCCATATTTGCAGCAGCCGTCAGTCACCACGACAACAATATTAACACTCTTGATATCTTTGTTGTGAGCAACAGAGAATGTAATATTCTTGAGGGAAGCAGCAGAAATCGCTTGAGCAGTCACTTACAACCCAAGTGACTCTTTTTGTTGAACTGGGAGAGGTTCAAACTGAATTTTAAACATACAAGGAAAGACTTGCTTTTAGGGTAAGAATGGCTTGAATTTAGGTTGACAAGAGGAAGTGAAGGGAATCACTGAAGTAAATATAGATGCATGAGACAGAAAGATTAAAAGGACACATTATGAAATCTTATAAAAATGCAAACTCCCTTTTTTTCCCCCGAGGCATTGACTCTGTAATGGCAGATTTACATTTCTTTAAAATTTGGGGGATGGGGGGAATGATTAAAGGGGATTTGTTTTCCTTGTGGTTCTTGTGGTCTCAGTTATACATAAAGTAGTTACTGAGAGAAGACTAAGGCAATGTAATTTCTAATATACATTTTTCCTAAGAAATAAAATAGGAGAAACAAAGGTATTGGGTTTCAAACATCAGAGTTTGTTTCATGTCTTCATCCAAAAGAGGTATGACAAACCTCTTTTTTACCTTTCTGAGGCAAAAACAAACAAGCATTCTCTCCTTCTCAATATTTAGCTTCTTTAATTAAGTATTTCCAGCCTTGCTTCTTCCTCTCAAGAGATACCCCTACATTAAGATAAGGCATTGATTGTCCACACGGAGAGGATGAATCCCAGTTAATTAGTTCATTATTCCTTTTTTGCACAACAAGATTGATGATTTATTAAGCTACAGTTAATTACAGAGTTTATTACTTTGAAAATAAAATGAAAAAAAATCTCACTTCACATCTTCCATGCTGAGGATTTGATTCTGCCTTCAGTTAGCCTGTGAAACTTCTGACATCACAACACACCAAACATCTGGAAACTCTTTTTTAGCACCTTCTTCTCTACCAAAACCTGTTTATGAGGTATGCAACTTCATACCTCTGTGGCCTAACTGAGAAGACATGCTAGTGACCTGCAGCTACAATTTCTTTCCTGCAACCCCAGAGCTGGAGATCCCCCAAAACTTGAGTAGTCAACATTAAAAGCCATTGAAGGTACAGTGCCTCAGTGAGTACCACTGAGTGATACCGGTGAGTACAAATGAGTGGAGTAGCAGCGCTGGCCAGAGACACAGGGGAGGCCTATGAGGAGCCCCAGCCTGATGTATCAGACAAAGGAGAAGAGTTTGCCAAAATGGAGAGCACTGAGCACTAGCTAGGTGAGCTGTGGTATCCTGTGTGTCCTCTGTGTACACCCTGCGCACACCCCACGTACACCCCCTGCTCCCCAAAGCATAACCTGCCAGCAAAGCAGATTGAGCACCTTGTGCTCTTGGACAGCGTGCAGTACAGATGAATAATGGAGACCAGGGAGCAGTCTGCAGCCTCATCCATCACAGGAGAGCTGATATTATCAGTGGCAAAAATACCTAGCTTTTGTCTAACAAGCAAGCCAGAGCTGAACCAAATGCAGGGTGGTGGCAGCAACCACAGTGCCTGGAGCAGCAACCCCTTTTCTCGGGGAGAAGCTGAGAGACTAGGAAACCTGGAAGTGCAGCTGAGCGCAGTATGCCTGCGAGGAAGCTAACGCCTCGCTGCCAAGGGAGCCACAGCAACAGTTGTTAACCACGTATCAGCTGCCTTGTTTCAGCTTTAAAATAGAAGGTTTAGATGCTAAAATTAACATTAAGCAGGCTGAAAAGACAGGAAGTGTGATGTGGGTCTTTTAACTCCGGTGTGAGAGAATAGAGAACAGACTGCTTTACTGCTGTTTTGCTTTCAGCTTGCACAGTTGCTACAATTGCCTGTTACCTGACATTCGCACTAGAGCAGTGGCAGTTTAGTAGAAAATTTAGAAAGATTCAAACACTTGTAACCCCAACTGTTTGCCTGGGAGAGTCTTCAAACCAGCAGGGCTGGCTGTCAGCAGATCACAAGGGAGAGAGCGCCAAGAAGAAAAGRCTGGATTTGATGGTGGGTTTCTCTTCCAATATGACATTTCTGAAGCAGTGACATTCATGCAACACTGCCTGCAAGACTGGGACCATGTTCATGATAAAATATAAAGGAAAGGTTGTAAAGCCATCAGCTTTTAAGCAATGAAGGAAATATCCAACGGATCAAAGTTGAAATGTACACATATTTTTCTTATTTTAAGTATTGCAGGAGATGAAGAAGCTATGAAGGGGACTTTGCAGCCTACAAAGCATTTCTCTCTGTGACGTGGCAGGAATGGTTGCCCACTCCATGGTGTCTGGATCTGCATGGRTGCTCCTCTCCGTTAGGATGCTGTRTATGTACAGCAGCCAAGCCCCAAACCTGCCGCAGGACTAACAAAAGACTGTCCTGGCCATCACGGTGMTCACATTGCCTCTCATGGAAAGCACATTTATGTAGGCATTAGCATAGACACAGTTGATTGAGGTTGTTACTGTAATAATGGACTCAAACACCTTTGTGTCTCCTGCTTTACGTTATGCCATCAGGACCAGAATTAGCCACAAATGCCACTTCTGTCTTGTGAAAATGTCAACTTCCCTAATGTTCCTAAGAGAAAGTATTTCCAAGAAAAACACAGATGTTAAATCAATTCTTCCCTCTTTCCTTCTTTCCATTTTTTTCAAGCTACTAACATTGTCCTTTKGGGAATCCACTTATGAACCACAAACATCTGCCAGTTTGTTGCAAACAATTCCCAACCTTCTTTAGCTGAATGGCCTCCTCTCAATCTCACTTTTTCTTATTTTTTTCCAGACTTTCTGGTTACACTTGGTGTAGTTTAATATCACTGGAACCAATACAGGTGTGCACAGGCTGAGGCTGACTGATATTTTGCTTTGGTACATGAAACAAGTGCTCTTGGCTTGTTTTACATCTCCAGAGGCAGTAATTTAGAGAAAAATAATTTTTAAAACATTGAGATAGAGCCATAAGAAGTTTCAGCAGCAACTTAGGAGAATGTATTTCAGAACATGGAAGTCAAAAAACTATCAGTATGTGAGCATCAGATTAAAGATTTTTAGAATCTGTCCACCTGTCTTGTGTCCTGATACAGCATCGTGTTATCACTAGTGTTCCCTTCATGGATGGGCTCCTAGGGCACAGTTAACCTGGTCAGGCACATTGGAATATCCCTATAAGCTTCTATCTTCATCTTTAAATAAATATCTTCGAAAAGTCTGTCCTTGGCTCTAAAATCAGTTTAAATTCTCAGCTTGTAGAAGGCAGGAGCCACCTTTTCCACTTCTGTTATAGCTCAGTATGACCCTACTCTAMAAGTGGGGCTGTGTCCTTTGGAGAGGCTGCAGGAGGTAGCAGGGAGCAATCTTCCACTATTCCCTCTAGCCTGAAAATTCAAAGGAGCTGGAGGGAGCTTCATGCTCAAGCAAAGGGCAGCAGGTCCATGTTTCCAGCTGTGAAGGTAGAAGCCTCTGGGGTTTTTGGATGCTTTCCAGCTGCCACCCGCTTTCCCAGTTACCTCCATTGTGAATCATTTGTCACTACTGAAAAACAGCTCAACTACATGTTTTTTATTCTTAGCTTTACAAAGAGTATTGTTATTATTTTCTTTTCCAGAAGCATTCACATTCAGGGATAAAGTGCCATTCACACAGGAAGATTTAGTCCCTCTTCATAAAGTTATATATTACAAGTGAAAAGAGAACAAGCATGGGCTGGTGGCAGAAAATTGAATTAGCTCAGCAGCACACAACACAAAATAAGATAAATATTGTACAGAAATATAATTGGAGCTGTATTATTCATCTATCTTTTGGGGCTATTTGTCAGAAAGTGAGCTGCAAGTTGCGAATTAAAATAGCTATTGATTTTAAAGTTGTTTTAAAGTATTTTCTACCTTTAGATCCTTTGAAACAATTATTTCAAAGTGTCAACAAACAGCCAAAYTCTGATTTAAATCAGGTTCAGAGAGATAATGCATTTCCAGTCTCTCTCCATGGTTTGTAGACATTTCAAATGACACTTTTTAATAGAGATTTGTCCCTCTGGGAAGAAACAGGAGTACAGATGTGATCAGACAGGCAGGCGGTTCATGCTGTCACATTTGTGGGCTGGAACATCCAGAGCAGCGCCACGGTGCTCGGTGAGCGGTGGTCTGCCGTGGCAGCGGTGCGGCACGGCCCTGCCGTGCAGGCGAGGACACGGTGGCAACTCAGCTCCCCGTGCAGCAGCGCTGCTCCCCCCAGCAGGGACCTGCCCCCAGGGTAGGTGCTGGGCTCCCCGCTGGATTATCTGTCTGTGCTGAAATTATCCTTCTGGCTCGCACTCAAAGGGCCATCTTTGATCAAAATTCTCCCCATCACCCTTTGATTGGCATGCACATGCTGGTTTATTACTCTAAACCTTGGGTCAGGGCAAGAGAGTGCTCACAGTCACTGGTAAGCTTTTACCAACATGATGCTATCTGCAATTTCCTTGCTCCTGCTCCCTAGTGATTGGATTGGTCTGTGAACAGAAAATGCATCACAGGATTTGAAATTYATTTTTAGAGTGCAATATGGCCACGAGAGGACAAGCCTTGCAGCCACATGCTATCGAGCTGAAAGCAGTGGGGTTCAAATGGCAATGCCATGAGGGACTAGCAAAGAAGCTATGGCACGTGGTAGAAAGTGCCAAGCCCTTCTGGGCAGGAATATTTGCAGTCCATGCAGTATTGCAGCCATTGCTCTGAGGAGCAAGCAAAGCAAACAGTCATACTATTTTTGCACTGTAGATCTCATGTATTTTGCAGTGAAAAATTTCCACTGGTTCTTTGGAAGTGCTTACTATTCCTTTATCTGAAAAAAAAGTAATACATTGTAATCACATGACTAGATTTTTTTTTCCTGGACCAGACTTGCCAGCAGCCTTGGAAATGTATTGCTGCCCCATAAAGCATATCTCCTAAGTGAAAGATCCTCTCAACTCCTCAAACTTAAAACTTAGGAGTTTAAGTTTCCTTCTCCCTCATACAGATCTCTGAGGCCCAATTCATCAGGTCAAAGTCTTTGCTTAATGTTTAAAATCATAATCTTAGACCAAACCCAGTATTTGCCCCAGGCCGAGGACTCCAGTCACCTCCAATGCTCAATTCCTGTAAACCTTTCAAAAAGTCATCGACTTGTGATTAACCAGGATTCARTGGAGCATTCATCCAAGTCTTGATGAGCTAAGAACTAATGAACTAATTAAAGAGGTTTCATTGTCTCAACAAGGTAGATCAATACCTTATTATTGTTTCCAAGAGAAGAGAAACAGAGGAAGAGAGGTGAGGCCAGAAACTTTGCTTCTTAGAACAACTGTTTTTTGAAACTGGAGTCACAGAGGCAAATCTGAGGTGCACTAACCTCAAAGGGAAATGGTGGAGGAAAGGAGAGGCACACTGAGAGCCCCATTCTCCCAGGAAAAGGTTGTGGAGTGGGGTGGGGAGAACTTTGACCATGACAATAATGCAAATTTAGTTTTCTAATTGTTGTCAAGTCTCCTCTACAGACAGAAGTAAAGAGGGAGAGTGAAGATGTGGGTGGAAAGCATTTGCCAGAGCATTAGAGATCACTGGCCCCTGTTTTCTGATTTATTTCTTGCAATAGTGACCAGATCCAAAGAAAGCATAAAACAAACTCCTCCTGTGCCTGAACAACTGGGTGACGTGCTTCTCATTAGTGTGGAGGAGTAAAGAGATAATTTTGTTTTGACTCCCACTGCTCAGCATGATAACCTGTAATGTAAGTTGCCATCTGCCTGGCAGCTGACTGCAAACAGCATCCTCGTGAAGARCACTAGCTGGCTGGAGATCCAGCTCAGAGAGCGTGTCTGCTCCCTCCATAGCAGCAGCCAGCTCAGCTCCCAGCAAGCCTCGTCCCCTCTGTCCCTSCACACCCTCAGCTGTGTTGAAGGGCTCCTGCATGAGAGGAAAGGTCCAATCCTGTCTTCACTCCCCCTTGCACCATGGTGCCAGTTCTCCTTCCCTTCCAGTGGTTCCAACACTATGCCAGGACTCCTCCCCAGCAGCTGAGGAAACCATCCCCACTGTTTCTGCAGTCTTACAGGGTCTAATTCTGACCCCAGCCGCTGGGGTGTGTCTCAAGTCTTGCTCCCCCCACATCCTCATGCCAGACTGCCGGCAGTCTAAGCAGAGCAGCCCTGCTTCTCTGAAGGAAAGGCTTTCATTGCAGCATGAAACATTTTTTCCACAATGGAATTTTACTTGTACATTTCTGCAGAACTTTACCACTGTAACAAGAGAGTAAATATCCCATCAAATAACGTTGGCCATTCTTACTACAAATGCCCACTGAAGACAGATACCTAGAGCAGTCATCCAGGCGCRTTCCCCTGCAGCGTGCAGCCTGCAGAGTCTGGATGGATTCTGAAGTGCTAGCCTCACGTTCCTGCCTTGTCTGTGCTTGTGGCAGAGGAATCTTGGGGAGAGGTTCAGGGTCTGCTTCTGTTTTGCAAAAGAAACAGAAAACAGCTCCTGTGATTACAAAATAGAAAACAAAATGCATTAAAAAAAAAATCCATCCTCTGCAGCATTTGAGCCATCCTCCATGGGTCCTTGGAGTCTCTTACTGTTTGAGTTAAGGCTCCTTATATAAAGTTTATGGGTCTCTTTGGGGTGTTTTTAGTAGATTACATTCAACCAGCTCATGCAATGTGGGTATGAAGCAGTCAGTAAATCAGCTAGCTGAGCTCGTAAGCTTGTACATGGTTTTCACAATGGGTCTCAGTGCTGGCATAATACCTCTTATTATTAGCTGACAGCTGGTAAACAAAGATCCTGCTTTTGACACACACTGTTGGTGCTTTTATAGCCTTAGCATACGCTCAGTGCTAGGGAAAATTGCCACTAATAAGAAGCTGAAGATTTGTCCACAAAATGGTAAAAGCATGGTTAACAGCAGTAAAGACTCACTGTATTTTCACCAGTCCCTCAGATAATTCGACCCTGCTTCTCTCTGACGTTCAGAGGTCAAACTCAGAGGAAGATACCAYTGGGATATCTCAGATCTCCTGCATCTGTTGCAACCATATGGCAGGTATCTGAGTTAGTAGAATTTATACTTGCAAGAAACAGCATATATGTTTTAAGGTCTCCCCWGCTTTCCTTGCTCTATAAATTCTGCTGATCTGGATTATTTTGTTCATAGGAAGAGCAGGCTCATATGGCTTCCATAAACTCCAAACTGGGACAGCTGATGCATTTTATGGGTCCCTGAAGAGTTTCTGATCTYCCTGGCCAGAAATAAGACAGAGGCTCCACTTTCTGGAGTTTTATTATAGACATTTTGCCAGTCACTTTGACAACAGTGTGTCTTCTCGATTTCCAGATGCCTCCAATCTGAATTTCTCACATACATTCATTTATTATTCTCAGCAGTGCACTTTRAGCACCAGGACTCCAAGCAACTTGTGTCTTACGTGTCACTAACAACGTTCCTGTTACTGTCCAAGAGCAGGGATGGGAACTTGCCGTCTGTATGAAATGCATTTACTTTCAAGAAACAAAAATCACTTCTC
The DNA here is from genome assembly GCF_003343005.1 of Rhea americana. Taxonomy (NCBI): domain Eukaryota; kingdom Metazoa; phylum Chordata; class Aves; order Rheiformes; family Rheidae; genus Rhea; species Rhea americana. The sequence goes on along the minus strand of NW_028186513.1, from coordinate 162,028 downwards.
TGATATGTGGCAAGTAGTAGATAGGTAATTTGCAAGGAAAGTTATCAGTAAATTACCTTCCTGGTGGCAATTTATTAAAATCAGTTGCACTGATTTGTTTGCTTTGCTCTAATTACAGAAGAAAAATGACAAAGTCCAGTATTGCCGAAATCCCTTGACTTATTATCACCATTTGTGCATTTTTTGTTTCATAATGCACCAYAACCCAATCTCCCCAATGCAGGTAAGAACTTCAACAAATTAAATGTAGATAAACTGTTATCTTKGCCATTTTCCATTCCAGTTTTCACACAAAGCTGGCTCAGGAGAGGCAGGAGAGTCTGTGCACTGAATATATCCTGTGAAAAGCTGAGAACACAAAGCTATTCTCTTTTTTCCCACTACTTTACATGGGCAGAACTATTTTTGCTTGGTAAAGCCAGCACATAAAATGAAGATGCCAGTGTGTCAGCACCGGCAACAAGTCTCAGAAAAACCGCTGTGGGGGGCGTGCGGATGTTGGGGCGAGGAGCCCGGCTGGAGCTGCCCGCAGTCTGCCCGGCGCCACGGGAGGCGAGCGGCTCCTGCCCCATGCAGCCAGCCTGGCCCCGGGACCCTTGTCCCCTGCAGCATGCCAGGAAAAATAAAATACCTTGTAGCTCTTGAGCCTGACGCTTCTTTTTCCCTYAAGAAGTTAGTAATTTGAAAGCTGCAGCTTAGGCCTTCAAAATAGAAAAAGCTGAATATTCYTCCTTTTGAAAATTGTTCTGAAGTTTTAAATTTTTAAAAGTAAAACCCTGAAATGTTCAGTGAAGTCTTTTCTATGGGGAAAGTCTGTTTGAATAGAGAGTTCTGAACAACACTGTAATTACCATGAGGTAAATAAATGGGTCCTGCTTATCAGTATCTGCAATAAACTTTGAGAAAAATAACATTTTAAGGTACAGAAGCATATTACTTCTTTGATAAACACCTTTACAAGTGGCACAGTCCCCCTCCAGCAGGTTCTGTCCTCCTTGCTCATTATATTCTGCATTCATCATCAGAGAGTCGCATCTCCTTGTAATTTAGATAGTACAGCTGATAGTGTTATGTGTGGCACAGTTGAAAATGGAAGTTCTGCTTTGATTTCCATTATGCATTACCTTGCCCGACTCCCTTTTATTGTGCAGTGGAGTAAATGACCTCCCAGATACTCAGGTTCAGATGTGGAAGTGATGGTAAATTTAAGTCCTGAAACTTCCATCCAGTGGTAAAATGGAATAATAAAAAAAATCACTTTCTTCTGCTAATATCTGAGCTTCTTTTGGCTGTCACAGCAGCATCATGACTAGATTGTATGTTGTAATATATAAATATGGAATTCAAACAATGTATGCTGGTTTCTCTTGTTGTAAAATGGTAAAGCATAGGCAAGAAAAAAAGTCAACAYGTCTTGCTCTACTTCTATTACTATCAGTTTTACATGAACTTGGCAGATAATTGTTGGTATCAAATTTGTTGAGTAGAACATTTAATTAAATATCCTTCCTCTTACCAGTATCAAACGTCACCCTTAATAAAATTACTTGCCTCAGATTCAGGCTTGGAAAGGCATCATTATCAGGAAGGAACTGGTCCTTAATTGTGCAGAGTCACGTGCGTGTGAAGGCTGTTCCTGCCCTGCTATCTGAAGACTATTGATCTGCAGCCGGAAATGGCTGCTGTAAGCGCGTGTTTGGTTTTATTGCTGTATAGTTCGAGACAGTGACAGTTGTGCATAATAGAACACAAGGAAATGGAGAAAACTTATCTATCTTGGATTTAAAAGTCCAAAAGATCTATCAGAGCATATAGGACKCGAGCGCCTGCTGCGATTACCTGCCCCATCCTCCCACAGCATGAGGCTGGGGAAGCTCGGGCAGCAGCGAACAAGTGTGGGAGCGGACACAGCCTAAAACATCAGCTGCTGTACAGCTCCTTATCCTGCCCCTCACAGCGGGCAACAGCAAACGGGAACGTGGAGGAGCGCGGCAYGCTGCAGAGCTGCCGTCCCGAGAGCGGGGCCGCGCGGAGAGCCGGAAAGCTCGGCGAGGCTGCGGCACAGGCGAGGGCGCGCGGGGCTGCCAGGGCGGCAGCCTGCTCTGCASCTTCGTGAATTCCCTGGGATACGCAGCATTTCTCAAGGTGTTTGGAAGGTTAATTATTGGACCTGATGCTTAAGCTTTGTATTCATGTATCCGTGTACAAGCTGCTCTGTGAATGCTGTCTGAGAACACTGGATGCTTCRTTAGGGAACCCAGCGTCCTGTTATTACACTGGATGAACGTGATCATGTTCGTCTGTTGTAGAAATTTATCCAGTTTACGCTGCAACCAAGAAACATTAGTTCTTTAAACTGAAGTAATCTTTCTTTAAAAAACTACCCAATTACTAGCATTACTTATTGGACTGGTTGCCTTCTCTATTAAATGGGACACAGTGCCAATCAAATCATATAATTCAGCCACAAAATCAATGGCACCACATTTACTCAATCAAATACATTGCTTAGTAAATTATATCCATATGAAATTAAATAGATGAATGTACTAGCTGCACACTGGAATTGGGCTTCATAACTTTGGCATATGCAGGTTAAAAATAGGGAAATCGATGAGCAAGAGAGTGTATTTGACATCAGTCACTGCTTTTAATACATTAATTTCTTCACTAGATTAATCAGCTATCGATCATCCTTCAGCTTTCCCAGAAACYGAGCATGTGATCACCGTATGCTTAGCTCTGCTCAACTAAACCTCTAGGTATAGAGATTAAACATCTTGCCTGGCCTCTGCCACAGGGCACCCCAGGGTTTGAGTACTATCCTGACCAAAGATGCAACTCAGTACTAGTATTGCCAGATCCCTGCTGTCCCATGTCCTGGAGCTGTGCAGTTAAGCCTGGGTTTTTTTTTTTGCCTAAATATTTCTTGGCCTTGCAGGTGGACCTAGAAGCTTGCACAGAGCTCTGCTGCAAGCAGACAGCACCAGCACTCAAGCTGGCCAGCACAGAGCGCTCCTGGGATGTCCATGCAACCCCACAGAGCATTTCACAGAATCACAGACAGCTKCCTGCGGGGAAATGCTGCCGGGGTGGCCAGTCACGCCTGCTGCCATTTCCCTGTTCAGGGCAGAGCACAGAGACAGGCCTTTCCTGCAGAACCTTCATGCTCAGTCCCATAATCTGCTACATGCGGCACTTAGTGGGGTCTCAAACAGCCTCCTCCTCTCAGTGTGGGAGGCTGTCCACAGGCGACAGTGTTACACCAGCAGTCTGTATTTGCAACCCYGTTGTCTCTCACTGCTATTGCATTAAAACCTGCAGTCTCAAGGGCTCAGTATTACGCCGTTCAATGCACAAGTCAATAGTCAAATGGTCTGTCAAATCCTGGCTTGTTTTCAGTTATCTAGCAACACCACTCTGGGCTGAGGGTAGCCTTGACTGTTTGCTTTGGCCCATATTAAATGGTCAGGTACCAGTTTCCCTGCCCTGCTGGGCTTCCCACTTCTGGCCACTAGATCATCACCTGCCTGGATAGTCCAGGACCACAGAGAGAACAGCATCAGGGAAATGAGCCAGCTTTTTAAGCAGCTTTTCTTGTTGGAGTATTTTCCAGCCGGATCAGATCCCTGCCCCAGTTCTCCACACAGGCAGCTCACGATGTGGATGGGAACACGCGTGCAGGGCAGGGCTGGTGTTGCTGCCGAACCACCGCCTGCAGGAATTATATGGAATCCTTAAACTCCTAAAGAAACAYGAATAGCTGAATAGATCTGTTAGCAAGCCTAACACATACATAGGCATCAAAATAAGTAAAATAGACTTTTGGTAGCCAACAGAACCCATGGGCCAGATTCACTTTCTAATCTGCACAGTGCCTTTGTGATGGCATCACATCACTGAGGAAATTATTCAAGCAGAATTATTCTGGATGGCATACATACTGAGAACAGGATTTGGCTTCAGTCCTTCCACAGTGTGAATGCAGACTTGATCCTTGCCTTTTTCACTCTAAAGTGAAGTGTTCATAAAATATTTGAATGGGAAATTAAAGTRCCTTGCACGTAAGGGGAGAGCAAGAAATCATCATTTACTTGTAGACAAGTGACAATTTCTAATCTCAGCATTGTGGAGGATCTGATTTACACCAGGGTTGCTTATCTTTATACCACTGCTAACCCCTAGCTTCCCTTTCTCAGCACCATGCCAATAGCACAGCTGTTGTTTGTCTCTGATAAAAGAAAAGAGGTTGGAGAGGGAAAATAAAAACACATTGTAAGATACCAAAATAGAACTYGTCAAAGTGCTGTGTCCTATTTTAGAACACAGTGATGCAAGTAAGCAGAGAGCAAGTGCTTCACGTTTGTATCTGAGGTTGGCTTGTAAGAAGCATATATCCYTCTTTTGCCCTAAAATCAATTCTACAAGGCTTAGGATTGCCTAGGTTTGAGCAGAAGATGACAAGGGTGATAAAATTAATTAGCAAAGCAAGAGACAATCCTCAAGCTGGTTTGACTGGCCCAGTGTATTACCTATCTACAATGGCTTTATCTCCCGACAAAGAGGGACACGCTTCCCACTGAAGGTTATCACAGTAGATGTGACAGGCACAATTGTTTCCATTTCAAGATTCTGCATGATGGAGCCAGACAGGTTATTGAAACAGTGATTTCCCAGCTAACACATACCTGCCAGTCAAGTGAATTAGTAAATACAAGGCTCTGGTAGCATCCTGAAGTTATATTAAAACCACAGATGAACTGCTGCAGTTTGCTCCAACCTKCTTGCTCTCTCCTCTAGCTCTTTATTGATCCATGCTCCACATCATAGCCAAATTCCTGGGGCAGAAACGTCTGAGAAATGCTACCCATATCTAGCTCAGCCAGGCAGAGTTAGTCTAAAACTGATTCAAGCAAGCTGCCTGGCAAAGGGATTGTCACACTTGGTATTCACACAGCCTAGAAGGTGCACAAGCAGAGCTGAATATACAAATACCCCATAAGTACCTGCATTTATTTAGGGTTTGTCATTAACAATAAGTCACCATAGCAGACTAGCATAGTTAATTAGTCTGCACAGGGTCTTGCATGACCCTTTTTATTCCAGAGGATATCAGACAGGAAGGAGATATTTGGCCTTAGTTGCAAAAATATCATTTGCAGACAGCTAAATAAGGGCCACATTCTTTTACTTTTTGCTATCAAGTCAATGCCTGTTCTTGGGAAAGATGTCTCAGTTTGGAGCAGAAGAGCCAGCAGCAGGATAGACCAGCTCCTGTGACTCACTGGCATTTTGCAAAGACTTGGGTTTACAGGTGAGCTAGCATGGTTTCCTAGTTTTTAGGTTAGTGAAATGGTTGGATGGAGAATCTGCAGAAACTGAGCAGGTGCATGCACCCTGCCTTGTAATTCCCATTCATTAATCTCAGCTCTTGGACACAGCAGCCTCACATTGATTTTCTATCAGACTGTTCATCAAATAATTTGGTCACACTAGAGACCATGTAAGAACACCATTAAAATTAACATAGACAGATATCTTATAATCAGGGCTACTCTTGGAAGAAACAAAGCATCTTTCTTTCCAAATGCAGAGACAATAAATTAGAAAAATCWGTATCTTGATTTGAGTTTTTCTATAGATGTGTTTTGACTGTAAGAGTAGCTTCACATGCAAAGACAGAGGAGAGAGAGATTCTGAACAAGGGAACTGAGCCTGTTTTTATTACCCAGAGGTGGGCTGTCAGGAGGWAAGAGATGACTCTGTAAACATATTTCTCATAATGAAAAGATGATGCTGAAATTCCATACTGGGAGCAATCTAGGTTATGCATGCAATAGGAATACTTCCTTTTCTGCAAATACGATCCTTTCTTGACTATGCAAATCACCTTTCATTTTATGCATGTGGAAGAATCATCRAAAACATATGGATGGAAAAATCAAGCAGATCCCATCATCAGTGGAAGCCTTGCCATCCCAGGAGAGCTGAGGCTGACCCAGATGTTTCACGGTTTGTCCAGTCACTATGGCTCACCCTGGCAAGGGCAGCACAGCCACATGCTGTTCAAAGGCCCCATCCAGGAGCATATCACTAAAGCCAAGAAAGCTAGTTTCAAAAAGTGAAACAGGCTCTTCCCTAGATGCCAGTTTTCTTCAGTATAACTCACTGTTCATTGACTAACTGTCCCCTCGTGTTAGGCAGAGGCAACTTTCCACACTTCACAGGCTGCATTTCACATTCTGAGACTGTTTGCTCATTTTTGCTTTATTGATATATAAGTCAAAACTTTAATGGTCAACAAGCACTCAGCTTCTCAAGCCAAAGACTACAGAGCAGAGCTGCAGATACCCAGACGCAAGAGAGCTGGAGAGGAGCCCTTGGTTCCCCTTAGGGGAAGTCTGAGCTGTGGTGTAGTGGCACCTGCAAGTCAGACACTGCTGCACACTCTTCACACTGCTAAGAAAATCTCCAATACCAAATGCTTTTGCTGCAGAACTGCTGAGAGGAAGATTACAAAGACTAGGAGAAAAGTAGAGTTTAAAACCCAAAGCTTTGAGACTGAGAAGGCTTATCCTACATTTTACAAGGAAAAAGGCTAAAACTTACAACAGAATGAGAGCAATAAAAGGGAAGGAAAAGAGAGCATAGRGGAAGAGTGCAAATATTTAAACACCAAAGAACACTGATTTCCAAAGCACCTATGTCTCAGGAAGTGGCATCAGGAGCACCTGTGTAATTAAATGGTGCTTAAACTTGAGATAAAAGCTGCCAGTGTGGCTTTGAATCTTAAATGCAAATRTAGGGCTTTGCATGGTGTGCTGACCACTAGCAGTGCAGAGGAACAGCATGCTTGGCAATTGATGTCTTAGCTGCTTCTAGGCACCAGGGCTTCACTTGCTGCTGAAGCAAGGGTGCTCTGCAGAGCTGTGCTGCTCCAAGCAGAGTGCAGGAGCCTGTCCCTAGCGTTTTATAGGCCTGGCTGTCACTTTGACTGGTGGATCAAATTGATTTTCCAAAAAAGCAAAAAATTGTTGCTGTGTTGAGAACTGTATTCTCCACTTACCTTAGGAAGATTTAACAGGCAAGTCTCTGACTCTGCCAAGCTCCAAAGATCCTGTCTATGCTGCCTTTAGTTGTTTCAAATACCCTGATTTGTATTATTTTCATTCATTTTTCTGCTCTCTCTGGAGAAGGCTCCAGGAGTTCAAATGATACTGCTCATCTAATCTGTCCATCCCTAATGTTTCAGCCAGCTTTACTTGAAATTCATCTTCTGCTTCTTCCCTGACTGATCCCCTGGCAGGCCTCCTTTCCTGCCCGGCAAGGAGGAAAGGCTTCTGTGTCTGGCATTGACCAGAACACGAAGCAGCAGGGCTTTCTTCCCTTCAGTTTATAGATAAAAGGAGAAGAAATGTATTCAAACAGCTAATGCTGTCACTTGCGYGGTCTCCAGAGGGCCATAAAGCACTATGCCTGCATTTCAAAAACCCTGGCACTCCAAATATCCTATATTTAACCTCGGATCGCAGGAGGCTCCTTGSACCAGTAGCCTGAGAACAAGGGGCTTCTTTCTGAGGACTTCAGTGGACTTTGAGTTAGGCTCTTGGGGTCGTAACGCAGTGTTAAAGTCAAGCCTTTCATTAGCTGTGGATCCAGGGAGCAGATGTAACGTTCAGGGCCATGCCCTGCCGCACTGAACTGCGTACCTGCCACACGGTTCCTGTTACTTCATTGCTCCAAAGCCTTGAAGTGGAATTCAGAAATATTTTTCCAGAGTACAAAGTATTTAACAATGCACAGAGCATTTCTGCACGCAGTGAGACCGGAGCAGGATGTGCCTGCCTGTGTGCACGTGTRTGTGCAGGGATTAGTATGTACATCATTACTTAAGCAATCTCATTTGTAAATCCGAATAAAGCTTAAGGAGCACAATTCTGCAGAGAGAACTTTTTAGCTAATTGTCACAGTTTTGTTCAATTGACTCTTTGGCAAGATGTCCTGCACTTATCAAACCAATTAAAAGCCCAAATACCCTTTGCTGGTGCATAGATTTATTAGATGAGTCAGGGTAAAAGTGTCACCGGACAGCTTCAGTGGCTTTTTCTGAGTATTCTGCATAGTGTCCAGATTCGAAGCCTGAAATGGCAGCATATGACAATCAGTGGACCAATTTCCAGCACCACTACTGGAAATGAAAAAGTTACATATGTTAATACACTGCAGCCCTCAAGAGGCAGAGACATAGGTGTCCCGTTTGTTTTAACTATTCCTGTTCTCAGGGGCAATGAGCAAATTTTGCCTTGGTTAATACTGTTTAAATTATTCCAATTTAGATATTTAAAATKTAGCTTATTTTTGCAAATTTAAATAACTAAATAAGAGTGCCTTGATTTCCAAAGATAAGGATCACATCAGCTTAAATGAGAAGGGGAGCTGCTGAAGTTACGTTAGGCAGTTACACTAGAAGCCTGTCCCTAGATTTAACCACTATCCTCAGGCACAGAGGTTGGGAAACGTGAGACACTATCTTTCAGTCAAACTTAACTACTCACTATAAATTGCAAGCGCTAAGGAAAGACAAAGAGGCTGAATATCAGAACCGAGCCAGGAGCGCTTGAAGGAATAAGAGCTTCTTACATGCACAACGGTCAGAGATTGTTCTCTTAAAATGCAGCTATGGTCTCGTGATGATATTAGGCTTACATTGCAAAGGATTTGGTGAAAATGCACATTCTTTACTTTTGCTGCCTTCATTTATGCTATTTAAAAGTGCATTGTTTCRTTTTACTGCCTCTGATTATCAAGCTGTCATGCTTTTAAAGAAAAAACAGCCAGGGATCAGCGATCCCCTCTGGCCAGTGGGATGGTCGCCTTCGGGTCTCCAGAACGGTCCTGCAGAGACCAAAGGGCCCTTTGCCCACCGGTAAGGCGAGGCCACCCTGCCCCTCGCTCAGCTCAGCGGGGCTCCGCGGCTCGGGAGGGGCCGTCTGGCAGCACCCCGCACGAAGGCCACCCGGCGCCCGGTGCCGCCGGCCACCGCCGAGCCCCTGCTCTGCCTGTGCTGTAACGCAGCAGCACAGAGCAGTAGCTGGTGATGGATAACCTCCACGGTGCCTCGCCGGCAGCTTTTACAATGCYTAATGAGGTAAACTAATTGTAAATAGCGGTAAAATGGGAAACTTAATGACACTTCAGCTCTTGAAAGGAATTTAAAGAGTGAAGAATTCACTAATATTTCTAGGAATTGGAAAGTAGCAGGGAATCCCTGGCATCCACACAGACGGGCTTCCCAGTCTCCTACGAGCCGGGCGCCTCACCTTTCTCCTGCCACAGTTACCTGATTACTTCCCGTACAGCCTCAGTCTCCACTGGAAACCAGATGCAAAAACCCTTTACTCTGTATTTTGGTGACTCCAGAAAGTTTAGGGCTCTAGAAAGGACCAAGCAAAAAGCTGCCTTTAATGGGATCAGAAGAGTCCGTCCAGCCCAATCTGCAAGCCCTTCTGCCTGGCTGGTTCGTAACCCTGCCTGTCCTGGCACATAGGTCCTGACATGGCACCAGAAGCGCAGTCATGATGGGAAGCATCTCGAAATCTGGCTGATTCCRAAAAATAGAAAGCTTTTCTCACTTTATCTATTCCATTGAAATTTAACTGGCGGCATGTCAGATCTCTGAATGAGAAATAAGTTACAGCTAAGAATCCTGGAACAAATTCCTATCATATGTTCCTGCTCAAGCATACTACCCCTCAGTTACACATCACCACACTACCAAGTCTGAGAGACAAGCATAAACTTTTCATATTGTATAATATGAAATATTCATATTGGCTTTGCACCAGAAGTCAATGGCTGCACCAACTCCTCTGCTCCAGGTTCCTTCCTCTGCTCCAATGAAATTTCTTTCTCTTTGCATGAAATCCWTAAAAACTGCAGATGCTGTGACCCTGCAAACAAGCAATAACGTTCCCTGGCATGTAGATTAACAGCCGAGTTTGCTAACTAACTTTTCTTTATATGTCTGCAGTTTGGTAGAGGGACTTTGAAGGTCACCTGGCCTGTATGCACAGTCAGTGTCAGGAAAGGCTTCCCGGCTGGGGCTGACTGGGAATCCTTCTCCCTCTCCATCACGCTAGGAAGCTCCTGTTCCTTCAGAAGGCTGCTCAGGCTCACATAAGCACCTGGCAGGGCCCCTCTTGCCCTGGTCAGCTGCAAACGCTTAGAAAAGGGAGAGTAATTGCTGGGATCTGGGGTACACTTAGGAGGGACTCTGTTTTTACCCGTTCTCCTCTGCAGCTTGCTGAYGTCTGTGCGAGCCAAATGAGAACAGATATTTATGGAGCTGCACATGCACAGCTACAGCCAGTGTCAAGCCGTGTACGGTTTTTCCAGCTGCCATCCTACTTGAGTGGGAATCTKGGCTGAGGGCTGGGTGAGCTAATGCAGAATCTCTCCCTCACCCCGTTAGACTTAGTAAGTTTTGCACATTCAAATATTGACCTTTCCTAAATCCTTCTCAGCCTCCCACTGAGGCTGCTGCTGCTGGGAGTGAAAGGAAGAGTTGGCAGGACATGAGCAAGCTGAATATCATTCTTCTTAAACAGCTCTGAGATGTTCAGGGGCATAAAACCTTTAAGAGCTCCAAATGGCATTTTTCAACATGCTGCCTCCCTCTCGAAAGGTCAGATGGGAGTTAAACTGGAGGCTGCTCTTCTCTCCATCTTAATCAGCCAACGCACACGCTTATCAGATTTCACTCCTGTCTCCCGACTCTGAAGGAATTGATAACCAGATCTGAATTCTCCCAGAGCTTTGCTGAWGCAAAACTGATGTGAGATCGAGCAGGGTGATGCCAGGCAGGGGAGACATTGCAGGAGAGCAGGTAYGTGCAGTGCCAGCTCTCCAGCTGCCTCTCTGACCTGGTGTGCGGTATCATGATGGTGGAGTCACGGCTAAGCTGAGATTGCTTTTTATTCTGAGTATAGCTCTGCTTTCATATTCCTCTTAGCATCTGTGTGCCTCTCTCCTCTTCCAGCTGAGAACAGCTCAGCCTCAGGGCTTCTTCCTTTGTCCCATAGCCCTGCRGGTCTGGGACAAGCCTCAGTCTTCAAAGGAAGAGCAGGCGCATGTTGGGCCATGGGGCATAGAAAGCTACACAGCTTAGAAGAATAGGAAAAACAAGAACGGTAGCTGAAACGGGAAGAGACAGACATTGAGAAAAGGAGAGGAGGCTCCAAAGACAAGGAATTTGGCATTGGACAGAAAGGAAGACTTTACAGCCAGGRCACAGAGCCCACTGAAGGGCTGGAAAGCAGCATGCTACAGGTGCCCAAGARATGCTGTTAATGCCTCCTTGCTCAGAGAAGTCCTTCTCTCCAGAAGGCTGATAGTCACAGCCTTGACACTGAACTTGCAGCTTACTTTCCAGTCCCCAAAACTCAAACATGAATTAATAAAACCTTTAAATTAAAAACAAAGCACACCACAAAGTCAGCCTGAAGGAGAGCTAACTCATAGCAGGAGAGGTACAAGAGGCTCCAGGAAGTCTGTGCTTCACTCCTAGCAATTTTGCAAAAGGGCAGGTCTTGAGAGAGAAGGGGCAGGATTCGTTCAAACTATGAGTCACCCTGCTTCTCTCAAGCCACAGCCTGCTTCTAGATAGCTCCAGCTGCCAGAAGTGTGTCCAGGAAGTCAGGTCACTGCAAGAGCTGTGTGAATTTGGATGCTTCAGTTGGGTTAGWGAAGAAGTCGCTGCTCTCACTTTGCTTCCCTCATGTTCCTGTGTTGATCCTATTCCCATCTGTCTTGGATTTTCCCCCGATCCCCACGATCTGCGGGTAGCTCAAAGCTGACACCTGCTGCCCTTCTCTGAACCGTCACGAGCCATCGGGACAGGGCACGGTGGTGACGAGGCTGCGTTACAGCTTGCCTCTGTGCTCCCCACTGAACAGCATGGCTAAGCCCAGAGCTTCGTTAATATTCTGCTAATGAGTCATTTCCAAAGCTTCCTCCTTGCCTCCTCCTTTCTCCTAATTGCTCACAGACAGATGTGCCAACATATCACCAGTGACAATGATGAACCAGATAKTGAGAAAATTCCTTTCCAGGAGGGACTTTTCCTGCCACCCTGCTCACCTGGAAATCGCTGTGAGTGAGCGTAAGGGGAGGGGAGCAGGGCAGACCCTCCACAGCTCCCCGCACAGGTCAGCTCCGGACCCGGCGCCCGGCAGCGGCTCGGCAGGCAGCCTGCCAGCACTGCCACCCAATTCTGCCACGCGTGGGTTTCCACCAGCCTCCCCCAGGCAAAAACGTCCCCTTCCCTGAGCCGAGTGTGCATCCAGCTTTTTTGTGCCAGCGGGAGCTCCCTGCAAGCAGCTCGAGGCCAGGCCGCTTCTCCTCTGACCTGCACGGGGGGCTGGCCAGGGAAACTTGGGGTTTGCACCRTGGCAAAGCGCCCAGGAGGAGGAAAGGAGGCAGGAGTGCGGCCCTCCAAGAGAAAACATGACTTGGACCTACTTTCTGTGCTGCTTGGAAGACGCTTATGTGGGGAAAAGTGACTGTTTTCCAAGAGAATCGTTGCCTCCATCCACTCCGTTTTATTCATCATTCCCAGCTATGTTGGAGGGACAAGGCTGAGCTTGGGAGCTCAACTGCAGCTGCTTATCACCAGCTCTGCCAGCCTTCCTTCTCGCAGCGCCCACGACCTGGGCCTTCCTCCGTCCCTGCCTCCCGGGGCCGTCACGAGATGGTCCGTGCTGCCGGGCGAGGAGGGAAGCATCCCCAGTGCAGATCCCCCACTGACAGCCTGCACTTGTATGGGCCACTAAGGCAGGGGCTGCTGAGGTCGAGAAAGCTGTGGTCAAGGCTGAATCTGCATCCTGAGAAATGTTACCCCTCTTTAAAAGAGTTTTTAAAGCTATCGCATTTTGGGGTTAAAATTTGGGGGTCAAAGGCAACATTTCCAGTACCTGGCTTACYAGCCGCAAATATCCAGGCCTTAATAAAACAGCAAGTACTTGCTGTAGGACTCTCTGTTAAACAAAAAAACAAATTTCCAGTGAAATTGTCACAAAAATCTTCTAGCGAGGCCAAATCCTGAGTCTCTGAGAAAGAACAGCAGGATGGCAGTCAGCAGGGAAGAGCTGGAGCGACCCTTCCCAGCCATATGTGCACAGTCGTGAGGGATATGCAGAAAAGGAGAAATCTGGCTGGTTAGCTGCATGTTCCTGCCTTTGCCAGGTGGGGAAAGCATTTGCTAAGCCTCCTGAAGCATCCACCTTCGGAAAAAAGTCCTTCCAGTCCACAAGAGCATTGCACAGAGGGTGGAAGTCCTGCCTCTATTTCTGGGGCAAGATCCGTCATTCTGCTACCCCTGGCTCGTGCCRGTCTGCTCAGCTCCTTGGGTACAGCTCCCCTGGCTGAAAGCAGATGCCTTGCCCAGATTTCTTCTGCTGCTGAATCTCAGCTGTAGTTTGGCACATCCACACTGATTTAGTGTTTCTCTCCCCCTCTCTGACATGCCATCCGTCCTCTAAGGTGAGCTGACCACATTTTCCGTCAGCTGTTAATTCATCCTGATGTTTGAGCTCCTGTTTCTTTCCAAAGCACCACAAATCATGCTGCCTCTCCCTCCTGCAAATATCAGCCTCTCAGGGCAAAAGGGAAGGCCCCAGAAAAATATTATGTGAAAGCCATTCTAGCTCTCTGCCTGCCTCAAATGGAAATCATTTTAAAATGGGTAAATCTCTCATTATGTTGATCAGTTACTTAAATATTTGCTGTACTYCTAAGCACTCACCTGCTTTTCAAAGCATAGACAGCAGGAAATCTCACAGGTATTTTGGCTGGGGAAGGTACACACACACTTGCGCGCACACACACATATGCACACACAGAGCAACCACTGAAATGTCCCAGCTTTGCTGCCAGCAGTGCCCTGGGGGCTTGCAGCCCTGTGCAGAAATCCTTACCCAGGCAAGTGACTACGATATTTGAAAAGTCAGAGAGTTGCATTATGTGTCAGAAGTGGTCAAATTAAGTTATTTTGACCTTTAAACTCCATTTTTTTAATCCCTTGCTTTGGCATCCAGTATGATTTGCATTCAGCTATACTGACACTCAGCCTAACAAATGACTTTCTTTCCAAACTGCCTTTGAAGTATCTGAACTTAATGGACTATAACATTTATGAACATCTGAGTTCTTCTCTCAGCAGCTGCACTAGGTTATTGATGATCTAATTGAAATGCTGGCAAATATATCCCAGCAGTATATGGGGAGCAACAGACTACTTGGCGAGACCCAAGAATCTTAGAAGCGTATGTTTTGCATGCTATTCATTAGAAGCAGGCAGTATATTTTCAGCTACATTAGAACAACAAAGAGCAGAGTAAAGACACCAGAAGCAAAAAAAATCCACATGCAGGAAGAAGGCTAAGATTTGCTGATCCTCCACGGATCCCTTGTCAGCTCAGCCGTACAGGGGAGTGGAGGCCAGTCATTACAAATTGGATGCTTCTTGGAACCTGTAATTTATTTACGGCCAGTAACCAAGGGCAGCTCCAGTCATTTAGGACACATCCACCTTCCTGCCTGCACAGTACAGAAATATGTGAACAAGCTGAAAACAAGACAACTGGGTAACAAAAATGGGTTTTCTTGTTATTATGTYCAAAATCATCATCCTCTCTTCTAAGCCCCATGGGGGGTCATCTAGGCTGAAAATGTCCTAATTGGCTGTAAGCTGCCTCCATTGCTCCACAGAAACGCAGCTGGCACACATTTCCTCCGAGAGTTAAATACCTTCAGGTTTGGAGATGCCCATTTACTTAGTAATATCTGCAATTTCATTGCACTCAATATTTATCCAGCAAGCAGCTGATAGCAACTGCTTTGCTCTACACTGATTGGCACGTAATTAAGCAAAGGAAAGAAAGACAYAATGTTTAGCAGCAGCAGCATTTGAGTATTCAACAACAGGAAAGATATGAACACTGTGCTACTAAAAATAAATAGGGGATGTCTTATTAGGAGGTGTATTTTGTTCCCATGCAGTGAATAGCTTCAGGCACTCCATTGCCTTCCATTTCATTTCGTTTGATGGTGTCCAATTTACACTAAGGATAAAAGAGGAAGAAAAAGGGATATTGAAAAAGAGGAGAAAATTTTGACATGAAAATAAAGATGAGAGGAAATCAAATTTGTATCTTAGAACAGATGGAGGCTGAGCCATTCCTGGCACCATCCACACAGCTGGATTCAGTCTCCTGGTCCAGGCTGGCTAAAAGATGCCGATAAAAATGAAAAATGCAAATGAATTCTCTACATCTTAGTGGACATACAGAAATGGAGGGTGCCACTCAAAAGGTAATCTCTCCAAAACATTTAAAAACATTGTGCAATTTATATCTTGTGCTTGACAGAGCATCCAAAAGTAATTTCCACACTGTGTACCAGTGCCACAGCTCTCTGCCGAGGGTGCCAGTCAGCGCGCGGTGACTGCAGTGCTGCTGTATAATTTCCTTTTCCTCTCCAAGCTGCAGTGCTTTAAAATGTGATATGAGCTGGCTGCTGGCCTCTCATTTCTGCTGGAAAATCTGGCTGTACCAGCGTGTGTAAGGTCAACAACACAAAGCCTGCTTATTAACTGGAAATTTGGGAGATCTGGTGCCAGCAAACAGCTTTCAGTCTTTGTGAAAATGAATAAAGAGGTTCGGGGCAATGGTTCACCACAGAGGAAAATCAGTTTTGAGCGTACGTCACTGCCTGCCTGTTGCACATGCCTGCGTGTGTCCCAGCGCCAGGAGCCGCGTCCCACCCTCCCGGGACACGGGCTTTTGCATAAAGCTCCCCCGATTCGCCTCCCGCGGGTCGGCACGCCGACCGCCTGGGCACGGCGCTCACGGCCCCCGGGCAGCTTCACCCCCGAGCAGGGGCTCACTCCAGGCGCCCAGTTACCCGGAGATCGGTACCGGTTGGGGCACCCGGGGAAAACTCCGCTCCCGCCAGGAAGCTCCTGGTTTCAGCACGGGCGTCCGCTCCCTCCCGCCAGCGCCGCTCCGTCCTGGCCTGCCAGGCACAGACTTGCCGCTGCGGAGGAGCAGTCTGAGCAGCGAAAAGTGGAGTTTTATTTCCCATTTCTGCCACTAAGTGGAAATTTACAGGGAGATTTTTGAGTATGAGAAATCTCAGCAACTGGGCTGCAATCCAGTGCGATTTAAGTGTGTCCTAAGCACAGGAATGATTTGGCTCCACTGAATTTCATAATAATATGCACACACTTAAGTTTATGCAAAGGCCCTGGTATTTTGCTTTTGGGCCAGTGGAAGTTTTTTAATGTGAAAACTGAGAGAAAATATTTCTACTCATTTACCATTTAAGTTTGGAGCATKGTTTCAGTGAAAGGTAACCTCTGGATGTTAACAAGCCATTTTACCCTGATGCACCAGAAAATCTTTACTTTATTTGTTACTAGATTTCACATTACTTTTAGGCAGAAGGAGAGTCAGAAGGAGTTAAAYCACAGACTTTGCTGCACTCACGTAGCAGATTCATATGGAATCGACAGCAGGCTAAAACCAGCCAGCTGCTTATCTTACACATACATCGTGAGCGGTTCTCCAAGGCTAAACATTCCTCAAAGTTTTTACATAGTTCAACTTTTAGCCGTTTTGACTTTCGAGTCTCTCCCTCCTCCTCACAGGCGTGTTTTGGGAAACAGACGACAGCTCACAAAATTAATTTCTCCAGAATCTTCAGATCCCAGCAGAGGCAAAAGGATTTACACTTTTGATGATAAGAAAAGGGCACTAAAACAAGTGTATTCCACTAATTTTGCAAATAGATTTTGGATAGAAAGATTAACATTTCCACTCCTGGCTAATGTATCATGTAAATTCTAATGATAATGCAGCTCCCCTGTCCCTTGAGCTGTTAAATGATTTCCTGAGGCTCCTCGCAGAATACATGCTTCATTTAAATCCCCTCTCTTCTCTCTTGCAAATAATGAATACCAGCTTCATTCCACGGATTTGTCACTTAAAATTTCTATTAAGAAAGGGAGTTTTATGTTAGCATCATAAGAGTTTTGGACCAGTTAGCACAAGCTTTGACAGTGCTTCATCGGTTCTGTTGTCATACTAAATGCTTGCTTATACTTTCAACCTAATTAGCTTTCCTTTGTAAGACCAGGCAGCCACTGAAAACAATGGTACCCTCTGATCTGGGATTTGGATGCATTTGGGCTAGGAAATGAGCACGCTGAAGAGATAAGGCAGATTAATAATACGGAAGGGATTTCTACAGACCATTCTGTCAGTCTCACTTAGCATGTTTTTGTGAACCAAAATTTCATTCCTATTTGAAGTTATGCAAAAAATGCATGGTATAAATCATGGTGTAAATCAACCAAAAGAGCTTTGTCTAGGTCAAAGCCAGAGGGAGCCTGGGAGGCTGGTTTCTTTCCAAACATATAAATCATCCTAAAGTGACTCCAAACTCGCTGGAATGCTTCATGAAACTTGGGAATGTTTCCAGCAGATCTGGCTTGAGTCCCAGTGCAGAAGATAAGTTCCTTAGAATTCAATAAATTTCACTCATTTTTAACATTTTAGCTGCAGACTTGTTGACCACTTCCAAATGTGACTTACACCATTCAGGCAGAAATTGTGGAAGTACTCAATACAAATCTCAGTTTCCTATTTTGGAAGAGRTGTGGTGGCCAAACCATTTCACGTCAGGATGCAGATAGACCTCTATTCCAACAGAAGCTAAGGAGAATGCTAAGCAATTATTAATTCTAAAAATACCATTTAATTCTACAGATTTGGATAACTTACCATCCGAGAGCTGTCCAAGGAGATCTCTAGATCRTTAATATTGTTTTTCATAAATCATAAAACACTGGATAAAGTTCAAAGGCCTGGAATAAGGTGAATGCTGTGATTGTGTTGAAAAAGAGAAAGCGCGGTGATGCAGTAATTGCGGGGCTGTTAGTCCTGCACCAAATCAGGGCAAAAGGATGGAAAGGCTTTAATTTAAAAATTTAAAAGTAATCGCCATGGCTTTGTGGAAACAGACCGGTCAAATTAAGGCAAAATCTCTTACAAGATTACAAGTGGCGCTGATAAAAGAAATAAATAGGATTGATGTAATCTACTGAGAGGTCTGTCAGGCACCCGGGGGTGGGAAAACAGGACAGCGGGGGCTCACGCGGGGGCTCGAAGCCCGCAGGCAGTTGAGGCCGGGAGGCGCGGGGCACCCGCCGCTCTCGCCGCGGGCCGGGCCGGGGAAGCCGTGTGCCGTCTCCGAACCAAACCAACCGTCAGCTGCTCCTGAGGTTCCCCCGTCGCCGCTGCGGGGGGTTACGCTGTAGCTTCATGTACTGGCATATCAGACRATTATTTTTTTACAACATTTTTAGTTCCTAAGTGAACACAGCRTGTTTTCTGATCTGCATTTCCCTGCTTTGATCATCTGTTCTACAGATCAGTTTTCATGTTTAGAGGTACCGCAGGATACATAATGAATGCAAATGTAATGCGTTCAGAGATAAATGTCTAGACTTCAGAGCCTAATCCTCACAAATCGTACACCCTGATACAATGTTTTCATATTTAATACATTCGGAGGGATTCTATTTTTATAAATAACGAACTAATCTCATCTTCAAGGCATCACTTTGCGGTTTAGGTGTTAAAAAAAAAAGTGATACTCTATGCTCAAAAAAATCTATTTTAACCAATATTAACTGATACTTCCTTCCAAATAAAGGCTTTTGCAGGGCTGGCAGGTGATTCTTCTTTGAATAAAAGTAGACTGGAAAGTTACATTGCAGAGGACTGGGCAAGAGCAGGAATAAGAAGATGCTGAGGAAGTTGAGGAATAAGTGATCTTTGCAGGCAGGACTGCCGCTCATGGTGGACACCGGGAATCCCATCTCCTAGCCCAAGGCTTAGGGTCTTCTGCTCTGCCTTTCTGGGACGGGCAGTCACAGTAACGGTGAATTTATCTGAGGAAAAACAAGCCAGGTAGGCAGGAACTATGATTTGGCTACTTGTCCAAAGCGCCAAGTTCCCAGGCCAGACTGGGATCTTGCTGTCAGCGGGGAGCCGTGCTTTGGGAGCATGTGACGGGGCTACACGGATGCAAAGCACCCTCGTGAGCTTGCACGCTGCCCCGGCGAAGGGCTGCGGAGCAGAGTACGTGGGTGTCCTGGCAGGGAGCAAAGCAGCGAGATCCCCAGGCTGCCAAGCGCATCCCCAGTGCACGCAGCTGCACTGCGGTGCGTGGCCTGCCATCTGAGTAAACACTTAGGAACTGTCCTGAGTTATTACAAAATAATATGCTGTCTGCCATATTGCAATGGGTAATAATTAGCAGCTCTAAACTTATTGCTGGAATCAGTATGTAGGTTGCAAAAGAAATGAGGCAGAAAGTAGCCTTGATTGCTCAAAGCCATCTGGCTCTGTACACGACAGCTTCACACAGCAARAGAAGGAGAAGGTACGGAAGACAGGAGAGATGTTGTGGGAAGCCACCTGCAACTCCCTTCGCTCCAGGGCAGAGCAGCCGACAGGCAACAGCACCCTGACCGACCACTGCGGCACGTAAGCCGAACCCTGCAGCTGCCTCTTATCCCTTAGCCCATTTGTTTCCACTGGATAACACTATGAAACGGATTTTCTGGGTACCTGTCAAAAACTGCAAGAAGAAGAAAGTGTTCTGGGAAGTTTGCAATGGTGCTGCCTCCCAATCTCCTTATTCTCCCTTTTTAAAAATTAACCAAAAATGATTAATTAGAACTGGAGCTGTGTGACTGGGGAGACTGGCTGAAGTCCCGTGCGGAGAGGGAGRTTTCCTCATCGCTTCCACGGCAGAAGGAAGCAGGGAGCTAAATCGCGYGCTTTACAAAACCCCCTACCATTTATCTTGTTCTCGTTCGCTGCGGCAGTGCCGCTGTTCCCTTCGTCGGCTCCGAGGGCCCCTAAAGCTCGCCGCTGCAGCCGCGCGTGTCCGGCGTCCAGCGCCGCTCCCTGCTCTTTCTTGAAATGTCTCTGCCTCCCAGCTCCCACTTAATCACCTGCGGATCTGTCCCGTCCTCGGGGCTGCCAGCCTGCTGCTTTCCGGCAGCACAAACATTGAAATATGTGAAAACTTAGACGTGAGCTAATTTAAATACCTTTTGTTCAACATGAAAAGAACAACATTAATTTTGTTTAAAGACTTCTTTGCATAGCTAATTTTTTTTAATTTATGCACTCCTTATAATTAGTTTTGCCAGGAAACTTGAATCCCAGGCCGTGGGGTTTTGTTCCTAGCAAAGCCAGGTAGGAGAGAKAATTTGTGCTGGATGCCACGTTAGCATCGGTTTTGTTTCAGTGAAAGCCAGCAAAGGGTTTACATTTCCTCCCAGCTTAGTGGTGTTTCAGTGATTTTAAATAAATGGAAGGCRTCAAGCCCGCGTCGCACTAAGCCTGAAAACTCCCTGGGGTCGGCGCATCCCTGCGCGAGCGGGGACGGCCAGGAGGCCGTGCGGACGGGCAGGGGCAAGATGCYGCGTGGCGGGCGGCCGGCAGGCTGCAACGAACACCGAAGCAAAAAGAGAAACCCACGTATTTTGGAACAAAAATGTCTCATTTAATATTCGTTGTGTGAGCGGCAGGCGAACAAGCCTCCCTTTCGAAACAAGGAGCCCCCGGAGAGACCCAGGCGGAGCGAGCGGCTGCTGCCTGGATGCTGGGGAAGAAAACCGCTGACAAGAGATTTACTGCGCTTTCGTCCCTGCTCCCAGATCCCACCTAACAGCGTCCCCGGAGACGGGCAGGACCTGCCGCTCCCCGTTCCCTTCTGCGGATGCGGCGCTCGGCTCCCGCTTTGGCAGCGGCCGAGAGCAGCGCAGTCTACGGAGAGGATTTAAAATAATTGAGCGTGGCAAGAGAATGGTTTTAAATTGGGAGCAGGAGCAGATCTGGACTGTTTCCAGGTCCAAGAGAAGAACAGGATGTTCCCAAGCATGACTCTGACTCTTGCAAGATTTTCCCGGGTGCTTTGCGAGGGGACCAGCCCCCTCGCAAAGCCGGCGGCAGAAGCAGGGCTGGCGCAGCCCCGGACACCCCCGCCGCCCCCAGGAAGGGGGCAGCAGTCCGGTGAGGCCATCGGGGAGGCCCGGGCTCGTCCTCGGGGAGGCCGGCACCCCGGTGCACCCGGCGCTCCCTGCTTCCCCCGGCGGGCTGCATGAGCGGCCGCTGCGGCAAGCTGTGCTGTGCCCTGCCACACTGTGCCACGCTGTGCCGCGCCATGCTGTGCTGTGCTGTGCCATGCCATGCCGTGCCATGCCAAATGTGGCTCCCGGGGTGCGGAGCAGCAGGCCCTTGCCTGGGACACCAGCAAAAAGCCTGGGGGAAGCTGCCTCTGCAGAGCGCTGTTAGAGATGTTTCCAGCTGCCATGGGCTGTTTTATTTCCTGCAGAGTAGGTAATTTTCCCGCAGTGGGAAAAATCATCTGATGCAGTGACCGTTGTTCGGGCTGCTTGGCGGCACAGCGCCGCGCGGCCAGGGACGCGGGCCTGCCGGCCGCGAACGCCCTGGCGGGGTCCAGGCCGTCCGGTAGCACAAGCCGGCTCGTGTCCCGGGGCTCTCCAAACAGCAGGAGAAACCAAACACCTGGAACCGTGATCCTCTCGCAGGTCCTAAAGGATCTCTTGGCATCTCGGAGGACACGTCTCCAGCACTTCCCCCTTCCCCGGAAACCCTGCGCCGCCTTCTCTGGGCTTCAGGATGCTCTGGAGCCTCGTTTGGCAAACGGGGGTCGGGGGGATGGAGGCTCCCGCGGACGCGCTCTGCTGCGCGGGAGCCTGCTCCCTCGGCCCTTACTCGGCAAGGAGCCCATCGCGCTGCCAGGCTGCTCCCAGGAGCAACTGTTGGCACGGTAAAGCCGCAATTACTTTCTCCTCTTTCTGCAGTCGACCGCCACGTGCGTCTTTGCGCCGGGAGCGGCTATTCCCTTGCCAGGAGACGGGATTCCAGCACAGGTGAGAGCGAAGCTGCAGCCGCAGCGTYTGACCGGGCTCTTCCTGCCTCCCACTCACTACCGCACGGGAGGGAGAAGCCCTCAAGATAYGCTGGACAGACTCTTGGAAATAACCTTTCTCATCTCAAAGATCCTGCTGAATTTTAGATTAAAAGGGAAGCTTTTCTTTCAATAATGCATTTCCCCCTTGGCTCCCTGGCTATCAAGTAACTTTCCCTGAACAGAAGGCTCAAAAGATGAAGCTTCCCCAAATTCAGATTCATGAACTGAAACTCATCCCTCCCAGAAGCCTGGCTGGAGAGCAAAGGCAATCAGTGCATGAAATTCACATTAAGAGGAATAAATAAAGCACAACCTTTTTTTTTTCTTCTTTATTCTTTGTGCCCGTGCAGGAGAAGTGGAGTTTGGAGTTTCTAAACATTGTTTTAAATGAGCACATCTGGAAGAAAAGGGCCGCCCAGCTCTATCTCCTCTTGCAGCATGAGATGTTCCAGCCTCCAGCAACGGTGCCAGCTAAGCCCTGGATCAGCTGTGTTTGGCCTGGGAGGGGAGCTTAGAAATGGTCTTGCGTTGTGGGKCGCACAGAAGGGAGGAAGGTCTGACTAATCCTCCCCTTTGGCAGGGCCTCTCCACAGCTTTCCACGTGACGAGAGAACGGGCCTGAGCAATCAGGGCAGGCCAAACGAGCCCACAGAAGCTTGTACCAAGTGTCTTGATCTGAACATCCCTCCCTCAGTGCGCCGGCCACCGCACGGACGCGAAGGAGCCCAAACGCGCCGAGCGAACGCGTACAGCAGTGAGAGCAGACTTGTCCTCAGAACCAGCGGTAGAGCTTCAGGAGACATAAAATTGCATTGACGTTTTGCAAAAGCAACACTTCGCAGTCATCCCTTTAGAAGATAAATYGATGCCCTGCAAACTTGCTTTTCTAGAGGAGAAGGGAAGGGGAGCTCCAGGCAGCGACACCACCTGCATGAGCTGAGCTCAGATGCCAAGAAAGGCAGGAGAAAAATGATTCTTCAGGTCACCTTGGCCACTGCAAACATACTGCCCAACATACTGCCAACCATTTACGATACACAGCAGTTTTGCTTGCGATCTTTTCTCAGACTGAACATCATACAAACACATTCAAAACACCTGGGTGCAACTACTGCTCCAGAAGCCCCGTCTGAAAGCCTGTAGCCAAACAGCCTGTGCAGGTGTGCGTGTGCACGTGCACACTCAGGCATCTGCACGCAAATCTCCTTTAGCACATCTGCACCAGGTGAAATGTGTAATAAAACAGAAGATAAGATCAAAAACAAACCTCCATAGAACAAATGAATTGCTCCAAGATAACTCTTAGAGAATGATTTAACATACTAAACATAACACTGAGCCCCCTTACGACTGGGGATATTCAGTGCTGGCTGAACTAAATTAAAATTGAAGCCTTTAATGAGTAAAGTACTACACTCGCTGGGATAGAGACTTTCCCGGTAAGCAGATCTGCCTCAGCTAAAGCGTGCAGCTTCCTAGCAGGTTCGAAAATTACGGAAGGTAATCTCTTTTTATTAGGGCACATTACTTCTATGGGATTACATTTGTTTTTATACTTCTTATTTACTTTCTAAGATAACTCCCCGTTGCTGCCAGCAGGGCAAATCCTCGGGCAGCGCAGCACGGGTGACGGCCCCGGGGGGGCTGTGCCCGCACCCCTCGGCTCCAAACCACGGCCCGGCCACTCGCATCATCCCAGCCGGGCCGCCCCCCCACCCCCGCACCCTCTCCAGACACCGTCCACGCTGCTGTCTGAAATCCTAGATGCGGCACACGTGGCTTGTTTCTGCACCAGCCACGTGGGCAAGCCGCTGCAGCACCGCGGCATCGCGGCATCACAGCACTGCAGCAGCAGGGCATCGCAGCATCACGGCACTGCAGCCGTGGGGCATCGCGGCATCATGGCACTGCAGCCGTGGGGCATCGCGGCATCACAGCGGTGGGGCCTTGCAGCAGTGGGGCATCGCAGCATCACGGCACTGCAGCTGTGGGGCATCACAGCGGTGGGGCCTTGCAGCAGTGGGGCATCGTGGCATCACAGCGGCGGGGCCTTGCAGCAGCGCGGCATCGCAGCATCACGGCACTGCAGTTGTGGGGCATCACGGCATCACAGCGGCGGGGCCTTGCAGCAGTGGGGCATCGCAGCATCGCAGCGGTGGGGCCTTGCAGCAGCGCGGCATCACGGCATCATGGCCTTGCAGCAGTGCGGCATCGCGGCATCATGGCACTGCAGCAGTGGGGCATCACGGCATCGCAGCGGTGGGGCCTTGCAGCAGTGGGGCATCGCGGCAACACGGCATCGCAGCAGCGGGGCCGCCCGCCCCAGGCAAACCCCGGCGCTTGCCGGCAAAGCCAGCGCGGGCGTCGCGCCGCTCGCTCCACAGCAGTCCTGGCAGGGGCCAGGGAGGCACCTCCATGGGGACTTCCACTGCGCTTTTGTCTTGTTTTGTTTACCGGAGCCCCAAGATAGTTTCTTCGTTCGGAGAAGCACGTGTCATGGKAAGGAGGGACACAGGGAATCCCGTTCCGGCTGGGGCCTCAGCTCCGGCTGCCGGGAAGCACGCCTCTCGGCGCTGGCGGTGTCCATACCGAGCTGAACTGGTTCCTGCTGTAATTCCCCCAAAACCTGTTGTTTTTCTATCATTATGGCTATATAGCAATTACCTGTGAACTACACTACAGCCTTTTACTTGCCTGTTAACAGCGTATAGGTAGCAGTGGAAATACCAAGCCGAAACCGCGGCGGTCTGCCCTTTTCGACCAAGCAGTAAGGAAGCTCCTAGGGCGGTGATCCGGCCCGCAACAAGGAGCGCCCGCAGCTGCGCACCCACGGGAACGCTGACGGCTCGAGCTGTTTCCAGGGCTGTATTCCCTCCCTCGGACTCACAGACAACAAAAAGGGTAGGATCGATACTTGCTATGGAGGTTAGTTTTCAGGGCACTAATAGAGCATTCACTCCGTGTCTCCATACCATGTTAACATGCAAGAATGCTGATTGCTTTAGTTTTTACAAGCAGCAAAAAAAAAAAAGGGGGGGGGGGAGGCTTGAATTCCTTTTGCTGTTCATTTTGCCTAACCCTAAACTGTCTGGACTTCATCTGCTGAGGGCAGACAACACAGACCATAATCATGTTTCATTCTTGGCACRGCGTATTTTTGACATAATGGCAGCAGCCGACAATTTGCAACTCCATAAACTGAATGCATGAGTCTAATTTATGTATAGAGCTAATGGATCGTTGCTCCTGTAATAAACTACTCAGAGTGGGTAGGATTTATCAGCAAGTGGGTTGCCCTTTGCACATTTTTATTTAATTTTGGTTTATTTTGTGAGGTGCCAAGTCAACAAATGATTAAATACGAGCAAATATTTATCCACTGGAGTTTTATCAAGTTACTTAATCCAGTTAAGAGATGGAATGTAATTGCTTCGGGAAACAAAGCTTATTTTCACTAGGATTGTAAATTTAAGAAGAAAAAAAAAAGTTTTCCCTTTTGAGTAATGGAGGAGGCTACAAAGTGTATTATGGCTGGAAGATAAGCAGGAGACTTGCTGGGATCCTGCGCGCCGCGACTCCCGCAGCCCGGCCTCCGCGCAGCCCTTCTGCAGCGTGCGGCGGGGAGCCGGCCGGAGCGGGGCAGCCGGGGCCCGGCCCCGCCGGCCGCGGCACCGCCGCCTGCTCGGAGTCCGCGGCCGCCCCAGCGGCTCTTCGCAGCCGGTGTCCCGGCGACTGAGACGGGGCCGGGCCGGGGGCTCGGGGCTCGCGCAGCAGGGACCCGCTGGCAGCGCGCAGCGGTTCCTTGCGCCGCTCGGAGACGCCGGCGGCTTACGGTGCCGGGGCGYGAGGCTAAAGCCCTTCCCTGSGCGGCCTCGTGTSAGTTAAGGCTTCAGGTTCAGCGGGTGGAACCACAAACTCCATCTGAGTTCCCGTCAGCCACCATAACTATCAGAGACGTGAGGGCCTGGGAAAACCTCTGCGCGCGAGCGGGGCGGAGGCGGCACGCGGCCCCGTACCGGGCAGGCCCCAGGGGTGGGAGCGGGCTCGGAGCAGGAAGCCGGACCTGCAGCTGCAGACGTGCGCTGGGGACGCTGCCCCTTTCCCCACCCAGAGCGGCTTTTAAACACGCTCCGCGGGAGCCACGTTAAAACGCAAGCACGACCGTTGACCCTGCCAGGGCTCGGGGCAGCAGCGGTCGCGCTCGGGGCTGCGTGCATCACGTTTTCGGTTGTATTTTGGGCGTTAATCGAAGGCGGGGAGCCCAGCGGGGCGGCGGGCGCCTCTGGCTCGCCGATGCTGCCATCTATAGCAGGTTTTGCAGCGGTGCAGAGCCGCGCGGGGCGGCTGCAGCGGCGGCCGCGGGCGCAGCCGGGCGCAGCCGGGCGCAGGGCTCGGTGCGCGGGGTCCCCGGGAGCGGGAGCACCTGGAGGCCTCGCTCCTGCACTCGCTGCCCGCCGCTGCCTCCTCCTCCTCCTCACTGGGCCGAGGCCACGGGGCTCTGCGGCGAGCTGGGCGCCAGGGACGGAGGCTGGAGCGTGCACGGAGACGGGCACGGCCTCTTCGCCGCCTCTCACACGTCACAAATATTGCAAATGAGGGATCGGGGGCAGATTTTGGAAGAACGCAACGGCACAAGGGGCRAGACCTCGTGAGCCTCCCCGAGGCAGCCGCGGGAAGCCCCCGCTCAGCCCCCCTGGCAGGGCCGGCCAAGGACGGCAGCGCCGGCAGTCGGAGCTGCTCATCAGCATCCCGCATCTCGAAGGAATGAGCAMGAATATTCAAGGACGCTAATTCCAGCAGCCTGCTCGCACCAGCCCCGTCTCTGGCTGCCCCCTTCCAGGCCCGACCTGGCGAGCGCGCGGCCAAGCCCCGGCGGCAGCGTTAGCTACCAGACGGCGCGTGCTCATCTCAGGTTTCCAGCACATGCAGAGCAGCCCATAAGTATTGTAGCCTTTTTTTTTTTTTTTTTTTTTCCGTTTAATTTGAAGCTGTCTTGCAAACTGAGCTATGTAATCCTGGGAACATCTGCTCCGAGCAGGCAGCAATCTCTTAAATGCCACTGTGCGCTGCAGAAGYTCTCCTCCCCTCTGTGGGAGCCCCTGGAAGAATTTAACCGATACAAGGCGCCTCCCACAGCTCAAGCTAATGATCACAATACAAATGGCATTTGCATGCTATGATATTCCTTTTGTGCGGAAGACGGTCTGCACAATGACATCTATTCTTCCCCTACAGCTTGTTTCCTCTCCATCTGAAAATAATTTCTCCGCCCAGGTACTAAGCAGCAGCAGTGCAGAGAGCCGTTCGCAAAGCCCACGGTGCCCGGGCCCCCGCAGCCCCRCACGGTCCTCCCCCCGCACCGGGAACGAGCGCCGCGGGGGATTTCATCAGGATAATCAATAAATTAAAGGGATTCGGGGAAGACTGCGGGGGTTTAGGGATATACATAAAGGACTGTGGTTGGGGGTGGCTGGGATGTGCTTTTGGAAATCCTCATTTTGAAGGGCTTTTTCACGGCAGGCTCAAGACTGCAAGGTTTTAGTTACTGCCTCAAAAAAAAAATAAAAACTGGAGATTTCAAACTCCCAAATGAAAAAAATATTAATAATAACTGCAATTTGGCAGTGGCTCCCCCGCTGCAGCTCGGCTCTGCTGTTCCCATCGGCC
>NW_028186513.1:132076-134020 GCF_003343005.1 Rhea americana | reverse complement strand
GCGAGCCTGCAGCACGGGCAAACGCCGCGGCTTCGGAGACCGGCGGCTCGAGCAAGTCTCCTTCGTTTGTTTTTTCTCCCTAATATTTTTCCACTCCTAATTTACTTTGTTTAATTGATTGGCCTCTCCTGCGATGTAACAGCTTATTGGAAGGGAAGGCGGTTCCGGATACGAAAAGTAAACACAGCCCTAATATTCACTTGTTTGCCTTCCAGCTTCGCACGGCTCCGCTGCCCCAATCCTTAATGACAGGAACCTGTAACGTTTAAGCTACTGAAATCCAAGAGACACAAAGTCGAAGGCATGATATTGGGATTCCGCAGGACTTTGGTAAATATTTTGTTTCTTTTTGTTTGTCCGCGGAAATGCAGACAGTCCCGCCAGAGCCGGAGCCAGTTAATGAATTAAAAGCTCCCAGCCGGCGGCGGCCTGATAACGGCATTAACGCGGTAAAATGCATCATTAGGTCAGTGCCTGCCAGTGTTACACGGCATCGGGGGATGAGCAGGAAGACGCAAAGCCAGGCTGCTCATTAAGACCAGATTGAGCAAAAAGTTGCTTCTTTCGGAGGGCGGCAGSTCCCCGCGCGGCGCGGGGCCGGATGCGCCCGCGGCGCTGGAGGCACCCGCTCGGGCCGGACTCGTTCCAAACGGCGGCCAAAGAGCTACCGGTGAGGAAGAGGGGGGCCGGCGAGGACCGAACCGAGACTGGAGAAGGGAGGAAAACGGGGGGAAACCTGCGGCTGGAAGCCGGCTCGCCCGCAGGACGGCCGACTCCGGCTCCGGGGGGCTCCGGTGCCCCCCTTCCCCGCGGGAAACGGGAGCTTCTCTGTGGCTCCCTGAAGATGGAAGGGAAGTGCAACGGGAGTCGCTTGGAAATAGCAATCAATTAACTGCCTGTGAGTCAGGACAGACCTTCGGGGGTCTAACGGGATTTACGGCGAGGGGGTGAGACCCCCCGCTGCTCACCCCGGCCCTCCTCCGTGCCCGCTGCTTCCCGGGAGCTGCCGGCAGCCATCGCGGCCTCCCTTCACACGCTGCTTTTTTCCTGGATGCTGCAACGGAACAAGCTTACTAAAAACAAACCTTTCGGTAACTCACGCCAACAGTAATTGAGCACGAGTAGGAGTTCGTAAAAGCAAAGAAATAAAGGAGGGTTTTCCTCCTCCTAATTTACACAGTGACATTTAATATATGGCAATGGTTATTCCCGTTGCCTCCAGAGTATGCAGGCAGYAGTAAACAACCCGTCCATGCACACAGTGTGCTGAACTTTCAGTACAAGGGAGCTGGAGTGGCTTGTGAACTCAGGGGCCAGGGAAATTATCTCTAAGCAAACATAAAATCACAGCCCTTGGGAATAGCAGGAGAGAGGCTGTGTGGGCTCAGACACGGAGGTTTCCTTCCCCGCTAGCGTCAGGCTGAGTCGCTCCGGGGGAGCCACAGCAGCAGCAATTTGGACACAGAAAGTGCGTGAAAAGACTCCTGGACTACGACCAACTCGTGTTCGTTCACCTCGGACAGACACCG
The DNA here is from genome assembly GCF_003343005.1 of Rhea americana. Taxonomy (NCBI): domain Eukaryota; kingdom Metazoa; phylum Chordata; class Aves; order Rheiformes; family Rheidae; genus Rhea; species Rhea americana. The sequence goes on along the minus strand of NW_028186513.1, from coordinate 132,491 downwards.
GCTGGCGCGTCCGTGCTCGCTGTGCACGCGCGTGCTCGCGGTCACCCCCACTTCTGCCTGCGGGTGGAAGATCACCCGCCGCAGCAGGTCCTGCCCCTTCCTCGCACGCGCTCGAGCCACATTTTCCAAAGAAAGCACAAACCTGCACGGTCGGATATTAAATGGGCATATTCATCTCTGCATGTGGGCAACTGTGATGTGCAGCCTTTATAGTACAGTAATTCCCAGGTGCATGAAGCGGGAGCGCGGGAGGAGAGGAAGGGGAGGCGGGTTGGGAGCAGCCCGCAGCAGCGTCGTCCTCGCCAGGCGCTCTCGGCCCGGCGCCCGCCGCTCGAGGGACCGGCCCCGCGCGCACCCGCTGCCGCTTCGCCTCCGAGCCCAGCCCGCGCGCTTCGGGCCGGCTTCGGCGGTCCCT
>NW_028186513.1:124208-131860 GCF_003343005.1 Rhea americana | reverse complement strand
CGGGGAACCCCGATCCTACGGCACACAAATCGCCTCCAACGGGAGATTTTTTCCCTGCAYCTCTCCTGCCTGCAGCTCTGCCGTTCAGCAAGAGGCTCCTCTCCCCGCCGGGGCTCCGCAGGGCCCGYGGCGCCTCCGCGAGCCGCCCCACCGGGAAGCAGTGACATTAAGCACGTTGTGTATAATTCATTCCCGTCCTGGAAAAGCGCTCGCAGGCAAACATCTGTGTCGGCGGCGCGGCGAGCCGCCCTTGCCACGCGGGCGCCGGGGCTGCTGCCGCCGGACGGGGCGCACGGAGACTCGCTGCTGCGTTGCTGCCGGCGCGGATAACGCTCCGTTCCCGCAGCCCTCACCCGCCGCGTGCCGCAGGGGCTCGTTTCTAAACGGGGCAGCTCAGAAAAGGGCCGGGATTCCCACCAGCGGGCAGGAGCGTCGCCTCTGCCGCGRGCAGCGCCGAGGGCTGGAGACGGCGGCGGCGGCCGCTGGACCGCTGCGGCAGCGAGCGTCGCTCCCCATCACTTCCATGAGCAAGGAGGAAAAAGAGGGTTTCCAACCCCCAAGTTCCCTAGGTCCAAGGGGAAATTCTGGGTCTGCAGCCCGGATGGAAACACCAATGTTGCATGCACCAGCGACAGGTGAAAAATGCTGGTTGGAGTGGGATTTATCCAATGACGTTGTCCTTATAATGCACATGGGGAAATTAACTTAAAGGCTGGGTTATGAAGAGAGCTAATTAGTTAATCCATGTAAAGTGCTTTAAGACTCTCAGATGAGAGGAAAGAATAGCTAATGGTGGAGCTCAGACAGGGCTCTCGTGATGCAAAGTGAGTTTCAGACAGGAAATCCTTACTGTACAGAATGAAATTAAATTCAAGGGCTTGTCTAAAAGAAAAACCTCAGAACTGATCACATCCCCATGAATAAAGACAGCCCACCAGTTCAAGGGCAGCCTGCACATATATCCATGCCCACTAATTATTCTGCCTGAAACCAGCCTTCCTGGCAGTCTCCCAGAGTCAATGCATTGAGGACCTCTGTGTCAACATTAGCTTTATAGCAGACGGATAATTGGTGGTAAGTAGCCGGAGCTGGGCTGTGCTGGACAACATAATGGCAAAAATTAAATTCTTCCAACAAAACAGCTCTTTGCAAGCGTGTTCGAGCAGAAACGGGCTCAAGGGACCACTCCGCGGGAAGGCTGAGCGATCGCGGAGTGCACAGAGGAGTGAGCTGCACCAGCTCACCCGCGCAGCACCGATCTTCTGCTCTGCAGTCACCTCTGTCAAAGCTTCAAACGTTCCCCCCGTCCCCAGCGCCAGCCTCCGGCCCCGTTGCCGGTAGTAAGAAGCCGGCAGCCGCGCGGCCCGGAGCAGCCCGGGAGCTGGTGTCTCGGCGCGCTCACGGAGCACCAGCGATGCCAGCCCGAACCCTGCACCTCCCGGGCTGTCTCGGGAGAAGCAGTTCACCCCTCCGGATCTGCCGGCGTGACACCCAGGCCGTAGCTACGGCCCCGTTCGGCTCTGCAATACCAGCGTGCCAACGGCCAGGGCACGCGGCCGGGGCTGCGWGCAGCTGAGCGCGGGGCCGAGCGTCAGCTGCGGGGAGCGGAGACGCCGGCGCCGGCGTCTGCAGGGACCGCTGCCGCTGGTGCGTGTGTCTGCGTGGGGTAGCTTCGGCAATAACCTGTCGTGCTGCTTGGAAAAAATAGRGAAACGTGTTTTTTCTCTACTCCTCTGCCCCCGCAGTCTCCTCTTTACCTCCCCTCCAGGACAGTCGTGCCCGGACTGCGGTGACAGCGCGGACGTGGCACCGAGAGGCGGCGTGCGGCGGAGCGGCTCCGGCCGGGGTTCGGCACACGCGGGTCGCGCTGGCGGTGCGGCTGCAGAAGGCTCGAGCTGCGCCGGCTGCTCTGCCTCGCGGGCGGCGTCGATCGGGCGATGCTGTGAAACTCCCTGGGAGGGGAGCGTTGCCATTTGAGTGGCATTTCCGTATTCTGTCGAGCAGGTTGCATGCCCATAAAATCTGATAAGTTTTCTCGGTCATCACTTTGTGTATTTTTATGAGTCTATTAAAATGTGATTTACATTTTTTCAATTCCCCCCCCCCTTCTCCCTTTAATATGCCCAAGGGATGGGTGAATTAGATTGGAGGGAGCCCAGGGCCATATGGCCAATTGGATTAGGCTTTCCTAAGTGTTCGGCAGAAAGTAATAGGTGTTTTAAGCTGGTATCCCAAATTCTGGATGCTTGTCTTGTCTGAATTGCCAAGCAGCTCCATTTTTAACACTCTTGTGCAGCGCTGGAGTCAGCGACGTGCTGAGGAGGAGCAGGAGCCCGGTGGCAAGCGCCGCGCTGGCTCCCGAGCACCGGACCCGCCGCGGATGGAGCCGGCAGGGCCCCGTCGATGCGTGCGGCCTCGCTTCGGAGCACCCAGCCCCCGCCAGCCCTCTCCTCCAGCTGCAAAATCAATTACCAGCTAATCTTTCTGCAGTCGGAATATCTTCAGGCCGAAAAACGTCTCTTTCTGYGGCGGTAGAAGCTGAAGTTATGCTCCTTGTATTTCTGCTTGCAAAGGGCAAACGCAGGAGCATGCTCAGGACGCGAGCACAAAAGCGCTGAGTGCTGCCGGATGAAAATGTGCTCTCAAATTTGAAAGAATATTTGCAGAAATTCCATTCTCTGCTATTTGATCAATTCTGCTAACAACAGGTTGCCAGCCAGGTTCAAGGACAGACAGGCAAATGGACCTCCGAGCAGCCTCTGCAATTCTCTTTCCTCTAAAGAGACAGAGGGAGATTAATAGAAAAAGCGGCAGCAAGAAGATTTGCCAAGAGAAATAATCATCTTTTGATGAAGGAGGCATGCTAGCTTGATAGTGAGCAAATGGCAGGAGCAAAAGGACGCCCGAGCCTGCCCCTCATTGCCCAAAGAGGGCGAATTAAAGCAATTTCAGTCAAATACAAAGCTAATTTGGCGTTCTTTCTCCTTAAATCACCCTCTTTCATTCATGCCCCCCCCCCCCAAGCCTGCCTGAAGGAGGGAGCAATTCACAGGGATTGAAAGGGAAAAACGAGCTAGTTTCACTTTCCACCTCCGCTACCATTTTTTTAGTTTTACTCTCAGGTAGCCATCATATCCCTAGACAGTTTTCTGCTTGTGAGTAGTTAAGTATCACATTCTGTCTATGGAAAACAGGGTCAAGAATATCCTGAAGTCGATCTATATTTTTTTGCTTTTTAATGTTTTTTTTTGCAGCCATGTTGCAATTTCAATTAACATGTGTCTTGTTTTGCCCCCAAGGAACAGCGGTGAGAAGACAAGGAATGGGAAAAGGGTGGTGGATAATGACAGACACATATTCGTTTCTGCCACAGCAGACAGCGCAAGTGCCCATTAAATGCTAAAATTAATTGTTTAAACTGTTCTGAGCAGCATTTACCAAAATCGCCTTGTCAATGCAGCTGGGCATTTGGTTTCAAAAGCTTTCCCTGCGTTATCAGCATCTTAACATTTTAGAGACAAGCTTCCTCGCGACAAACTAATTTGTTCTGCTCGCATTTGTTTTCTCCCTGTGCAAAAATTCTCCCCACTTGCAAAAATACGTGGCAGAAATGCAGATCAGTTTTTTTCCTCTCGTTTTCACATTGTGCTGGAGACAAATTGCTTCAGTTCTCCCTGCCCTAGGAGGAAGCGTCACCGGYGCCGGGCTTGCACAGGTCCCGCCAAAGGCCAAAGCGGGCTGGGTCGGGAGCTGCCGCGGGAAAACACGCGGGAGGCCGAGGAGCCGGCGCGGGGCGGCGGCGGCTGGCGAGTGACACCAAAATGCAGCACGCCGATGGCTCTGCCGGTGCTGCCGGAGGCGCAGGCGCGGGGGGACATCGCGGGGGGACATCGCGGGGGCCGCCCGGCCGCGGGGCCCGCCGCAGGGCAGCCGCGGCTGCACGCCGCCGTGGCTTCCCTTTCCTGGCCTCTTTTCCTTGCTTCGGAAAGAGGCCTCTGAGCCGAAAGCAGCTCTGGAAGAAGGATTTGCTTCCGTTCGAACGGGGCTGCAGAGCTGCTCGGCGCTTACAGGTGTCCGACGCTGTTTACCGCCTGTGCAAACGCAGACCTCTCAGCGGTGAAACGTGAGATCGCTTATGCGACTATGAATATTGCATGGCTGCTCAGAAATTAAAATGAAATTTGAGTCATGTAGCATTTATATGCACTCCTAATTTATACCCGAACAGAAGAGGAACTATTTTCTGTCTCAAAATGCTAGCTTAATTTTTATCTCTCTTATCTTTAGAGCTCGGTGAATAATTAATTTTTTTTTCTTGCAAAATGAGTTTGAAGCAAAACTCATTCAACCAAGGCAGCAGCGTTACTGTCGTTGCTTTGCAGCAGAGCCGGCGGCTCTCGGGGCAGCCCGGAGCCCCGCAGGCGCCCCGGGACGAGCCGAGGCGGCGGCTCCTCTCCGCCAGGAAAGGTCTGTCCCAGGCTCCCCGCCGCGGGAGCGACGCGGCCTCGCTCCTGGCTTTGCTCCGAGAGCAGCCACCCCGGCTCGGAGCCCTTCCCCAGGATGTTTTCATCTTCAGCTAATTTAGTGAAAATTGCCTCCAGACGTGTTCYGGGGGCCGGACACCCGCCTCCCCCGGGGCCGGGGCTCCGCTGCCCCCTCGCCCCGGCGCTGCCCGCGCTGCCGGGACCTTCAGCTCCAAGGATTTTCCTGCCTACCCGGAGCCCTGGCTGCCGTTTCCGTTCTAATTACGTACCGGGGTTTAAGCAGATGCTAATTCCGTCTTATTTTTCATGCTGATACATGTGCAAAAAAATTTCTGCCACTGCTCGGGCAGAAAGACTTTGAGGCCATTAATTGAAAATTAATCGGGAGAATGTGCGTGCGATATCCAGGCGRGCCAAACGGAGGTGGACTCGATTAGAAAGAGAAATTGAGCTTGTCTTTTTTTATAGCATTAAGTGCATTTAATTCCTAACAAGAAGGCTTTCCGAAGGCGAAAGGCATGCAGACCCTGAAGGAGCCGCTGCCGGCGAGCCCGCCCCATGCGCCGGGGCCACGCGGGCCCGCAGCCGCCTCCGGCGCGTGCCCTGCCCCGTGAGGACTGATACTGATTTCTTGTGAAACTTTGATTTTATTTTAGTTTTTGGGGTATAATGGAGGTTTTATCTGCTGTGAATTAGAGACGGAAAACAGAGGCTGATCTGTAGCAGGGGAGGCTGAGGCGAGCGTCGATGCAGTAAGCAGGCAGGTGACGGATCCGGGAATACGGGTTTGCAAACAGGGAAGCGAGACGGAAAACCCGCTCCCTTGGGAAGAAGGAGAGCTGTCTCCAAGGGAAGACGCAGGTCCTGCTGCATACATAGATACGTAGGAGCGGCAGAGAGAAGGGAAATACCTGCATGGGGCAGATCGGGTAGTGAAGCAGTTGCCGGAGCTGCCGAGAGCAGCGGGGAGCGTCGTGCAGCGACGACGCCTGGGAACGCTCGCGCCGGCCGGCTTCCCGCGGAGGCAGGAGGGAGCCGCGGCGCCCGCCCTGCCGCACCTGCTTGCAGGAGCATTTGCTGCCGCGGGCTGGGAAGGAGGGCGCGCTCCACGGCGTCTCCTTTGCAGGTGGTCCCGCCGGCGGCGTCGYGCGCGGTCGCAGAAGCTCGAACCTGCTGCTGTTTGTGCTGCTGGTAGAAGACCTCGGTGGCCCTGCTGCGACTGGCATCTCAAACGAGCCAAGCACTCTGCCGACAGCTCTCCCTCCTTCCGCGGCCACGTGCTTCACTCCAGCCGGGACGTATTTATGAAGCAAAGCCCGTGTTTTGGTAAAGCGGCTCCTGGCAAAGCGGCAGCGCTGCTGGGCACGTCGACGCTTCCGTCCTYGTTCCGAGCGCGGGGCTCTCGTCCGCCCCCGGGACGAGCCGCCCGATGCCATCTCCTGCCGTGTCAGTCCGCATCGCTCGCGTGTGCGTCGTCTTCCAAAACCCGACCCGGAACGGGATGACTTTGCCGAGGAATTAAATTTGTCAGTGCTGAAAGTTTAGGCAAATACTGCCCTTCTCTGCCCGCAGTGCAGCAGGAGCGCGTGCTTCCCACCCCACGCTCCGGGGGAAATCCGGCTAGCGACCGTGCTCCCGGAGCCACGCAGCATCTCCGGAGCGCGGAAACCCTCRCGGACCTCTGCTCCCGGCTCGTCCCCGGCGCGCGTTCAGCACCGAGAAGCGTTTGCCCCGCAGGTGCCTGCGCTGCTCTCCCGGCCCCCTCTTCGCGGCCCCCGCGCTCGCCCGAGGCGCCGTGCGGGAAAGCCGCTGAGCTCAGCCGCGGCGCCGGGGCGCCGGGGCTGTGCAGGGAGCGGGGGGCTAGAAAGGAGGCGGGCTGGGATGTTGCAATGCTGCCGCRAGGAAGGAGGGGGGAAACTCGCCAGGTGATGGCTTATAAAGTGGAAAAAATCTATTTCTGTCATATTTGTCAAACCGGTTAAGCCAAACGTTTTCATCTTTTGTTCTGACTTGGCATCCCGCTCGCAGCTTTCCTTTTTAATGCAAAAGGTGAGTTGATCTGAAATTAATACTGCTTAAAAATGGATTTCAAGCCTCTCCAAATACCACATTTTTCAGGTTAGCTTCTGAACTGAAAAAAATCATTGACACAACCCTAATTCGCTGCTTTTTGCCTTTGGGACTGAGAGCTTTTAAGGGGCACTCCTGTTGTGTTACACCTTCCTCTGCAGCCAGGAGCGCTAGAAAAAATGTTGCCGACGCGATGCAAGCGGCGGCACAAAACSCTCGCGCCGGAGCAGCGCCGCGGGGCCTCTCCTCCCGGGGCCCCGGCGCCGAGGCGGCGCAGCGGCTCCTTCCTCTAAGTCTCCGCCAGCTCCAGTATAGCTGTTGTTTTTAGTGAGGTGCAAATTCACCGAGGACGCAGCAAGCGACCGGGGGTCGAGGGCTCCGTGGCGGGGCCGCGCGTCGGCCTGTGCGGAGGCAGGAGCYGCCCGGGCGCCTCTGCCTGCTCTCCGCCCGCGCCAGGACGTGGCTCCGGCTCGCCTTTCCGTGCCGCAGCCCATCTGATAGCTGGACGTATTTCACTTGTGGGTCTGAGCGCAGAGCTCTACTGCTCATACTCTGACTACAAGTTATAGCAGTTTTTGTGTCAAATGTACCAATTCCAGCATCTTTAATGGAGTTGGCCTCTGCACTGCTCTCCATGTGGCAGCTGATATTTTCTACCCACATCAGTTGTAACTACAAGGAAAAGGAAAAAAAAAGAAAAAGCCTGCTGCTCCCTGTGGCTATTGCTTCAGAGGAGAGCAAAGGGACGGGGAGGTCTCTGCTCGCCGCGTGGCCGCGCGGGCCGAGCGCCGGGCGCGCGCGGCTGCAGGGCAGCCGAAACAGCCCGCTCCGTGCTGCCGCCGCTCGCCGCCCCCCCAGCCCCGGCCTCCTCCGCCCTCGGATGGCTGCCGCGGCTGCAGGAGCCGTCGCRGGGCTCTCCCGGGGGGTGGGAGGAGAGACCCTTAGGTCGTGCGGCTCGCGAGCACTGCACTCCCCCCGGGCTCGCGTGCAGCCGCGCGAAGCGGGGCTGGCTGCAGCGCCCGGCGAGCGGCGCGGTGCTGGGGGCTCCCACGGTGGCTGATGCCGGGAGCGGTCTGCAGGGCTGCGTCCGGCTTGTGG
>NW_028186513.1:120678-123949 GCF_003343005.1 Rhea americana | reverse complement strand
GGGGGGGTCCCTGCAGCACATTGTGCGGGGTCCCTGCAGCACGTTCGGGGGGTCCCTGCAGCRCAGCKGGGTGAGCGGCCAGGCAAGCGGTCGTGCGCCTCGCGGGGGCTGAAAGGGGCCTGTGAGGGGCGTCTCCAGCCTGGGGCTGGAGGGTCGAGGTCGGGGGGCGCACGGCCCCTCCCGCTGTGCCCCTGCGCCRCTTGCAGCAGCATCCAGCGAGTCCAGCCCGTCTCCTGCTGCCGCTCGCAGCCCGGCCTGTTGTTCCCTAATTGGATCAGATGTTTTAAAGCAAGCTTTGATCCCTCCGAGGAGGAAAAGCAAATTCTCCTGGCGCTTCACATAGCTGCCGTGCCCATAAGCAATGGGCAACCTGCCCACCTCTTAATTTTTACAACTAATTACCTCTCGTTACCTCGCATCAGGCCAGTAGCCAGCATGTCACTAAATGATTAATACAAYGCACGCAGCAGCGCACAACGGCATCCTTCGTTCCCCACCAGAATTATCCTCTCTGCCCTCTTTTAACTCAGGGCTTAATTCAATAAAATGGTGGGAGAAGCAGGAAATCTGAGAAACCAGCGTCTACTGCTGAAGGAGCAGCTGGGAGAGCAGGGGAGCGGCCGGGCCGGGTGAGGACGCACCGGTGGCAGAATCGTCCCCGCGCGGCGCAGCCACCGCGCGCTCGCCCCGACACCGTTAATACCCCGGTGACACCGCACCGACTGCATCAGGTGGGTGGGAACCCGGGAGGAGCGTGCGGCACGCAGCCGCGCTCGGCGGCAGCTCCCCGGCGAGCGCGCGCGGCTCCGCGGCGGCGGCAGCCCAGGGTTCGGCTCTCGGCTCCGTTCTCGTGGGCTCCAGTGGGGCGTGTGCACTGAGCCAATAAATTAAATTGTAGTGGCTTCATCAATATTAAGTTGGGTGATACTCAAAAGACATCCTGAGCARAGGCACCAATCCCTTAAGAAAATAAGAATAGTTTGTTAACCCTGAATTCATCCTGCCTGTGTCTGCTTCAGCCCTTGATATCAGGGCTGCTCTCATCCTTCCTTGGATAAAATTTCCCGCCAGCGCTCCTCCAACACCTAAGCACCGCAGTGCTAGCGAGTGGAGGCTTTGGAGGTGCCTCTAAATCCAGACTGGCMCCGGCACTGGCCACCCAGCACTGGCCGCGGAGGTGCAGCGGTGCTGGGGAGAGGTGTCGACCTCGGCCGCGCCGCTGGTGCATGCCGGCGCCGCGCTGCCCTGCTGGGGGCTGCACCCCCCGCCCCCCGGGGCCACCGGAGCTCGTCCGTGGGGCCACAGAGCAGCAGCCGTGGGCGCGGGGCAGAGCYGGGGCAGAGCCCGCGCCGCGGCCGGAGGGTGCAGCGGGCGCGGCGGGGCGAGGACGCGCTGTGCTCCGGGTGCAGAGGCAGCAACCCTGCAACCAGGGCGGCTCCGCGAGCCCGGAGAGCCGGGGCAGCGGCGGGGCGAGCGGCAGCCGGAGCGGGGTTTGCAGCGGAGCGGCGCGGCGAGCGCGGCAGGCTGCTGCCATCTGCTGAGCCGGGCTCGGCCGCGGCGCCTCCGTCCCGCGCCGGAGCAGAGCGCCGGTGCAGCGCCCGAGCACCCGCCTGGCGGGCAGCTCGCTAGTGTACTTCATTTTATTCTCTTTACTTCTAATGACAAAAGCAGTTCCTGCTCAGGACCCCAGGAACTGCTGGCACAGCTTGCAGCACTGTTGGACGTAAAAGGCGGGCAGGAGGGAAAATACCACGAAGAGGAGGGAAAAGGGTCCGTGGTGTGAGCGCTGCGTCGCAGCCGTCCGCGGAGCCGCCGGGAGCTGCTGGCGGCCGGCGCGGGCCCGCGGCGCGGTGCCGAGCGCCCGGCTCCGGCGCGCAGCGCGGCTCTGCTCCGCGGGACGCCGCCGGTCAGTGCCGGCGACGCGCGGGCAGCGCTGCAGCTCTCCTGACCCAGCCGCAGGGTTCCGAAGCGAAGAGGCTCTACTGCGGCGCGCACCACAGCGGCCTCGGCTCGGACTCGCTTTGCAACACGCTGTGCAGCTGTCGGGGGCACAAACCCCACGGCTTCGCCGGTGTTTAGCTCTGAAAGAACCCAGTTACAAGGCCAGCTCCCCTAGAGGCACCTTGAGCGGGTTAACTGCAGGGGAAAACGGAGCTTCCAAATTAGAAATGCATCACAAGCAGGGGCTGGTTACGCAGCGGGGCTCGGCACCACCGGCTTCAGCAGGGCTGCCCCAGTTAAGCCTGGAAGCAGCCTGCCACCCCTCAAARCCCACGTGAAACATGTGAAAAGAGTAATACAACCGAAGAGGAAAAATTCTGCTCCCCCTTTTTCCCTGAACAAATGTTTAAGCGCCTCCTACAATCTCCATGCTCACTGATGTAATACCTATCATTTATATATTTATTTCGCAATTATACCTACTATTTCAAAGTGCGGTCCAGTTACACCACAGCCAAATTTATCCCGGCCGCGTTTCGCTCCCCGGTGTTTGACACGGCACCGAGCCGCTCACGGATTGCTTCGTGGTGGAGGGCTGGATGATTAACACGGCTCTGCGGGCAAAAGGCATCATAACGTTATGAATCAGGCGGACGCTTTAAACTGGGAGCTCTATTAACGCTATTAATCTCCGTGCAGCAGCCCCTGACCCGCACACGCTATCGCCAGGCGATATGTCTCTTGCCAATTACTGCTCTGCTATTGCAAACGGCTTAGCAAGGTGCTGGGCAGCAATGAATTCTTGGGCAGGTGGATRTTAAGGTTTTTCTGGGTTGTGCTGTCTTTTCCCATTTTGCATTCAGGTTTTTTTCTCCATACAGGGAAAAATGATCAAACGGGAGCGTGATCACAGAGCAGCGCAGGAAGGAGGCTGCTGGCACGCCGAACTGCCCGACTTCTGAATGCACGCTCGGACCGAAGTGCCCGTAACGGTAGAAACCGGAACTGAAAGCCGGCCGGCCCCGGCAGGTGCGCACGTTTGTGCTCTTTTGCACGGTGCTCGGCACAGGCAGGCCGCGGGCAGGGGCTGCGCCAGCGCCTCCGAACCGCCGCAGCGGGACCAGCGCTGCCCCGCGGCCGCCTCGAGGCGACGAGGAGCCGGCCCCGCTGGCAGCCGGCTCCCCACGAGGGCGGGCAGGCGCTGRCGGTACGGAGCATCCGTTGCTGACACCTTTTAATTCCCCAAATGATTAACTTTCAGCAGGTTAGAACAAGGATGGCTATTTAATTAACAGACACGTCAAGCTTGCTTATGAGTCATTAAAAAAAA
>NW_028186513.1:113870-120106 GCF_003343005.1 Rhea americana | reverse complement strand
CGGCCGGGGCCGCCGCGGCGGGCGCCTGCCGGCGAAGGCCGTTTGCAGCTCCGAAGCTGGGTGGTTTTTACGCTGGGTGCTTCAAAGGGGGCGGGCAGCTCACGTGCGAGGTAGCAGCGGGGCGCTAATGGAAGCCTTGTTAAAAATGTATCCTGCAATTTGCTGAGTTAATGATCATATCGGGAAGAAAAATGCGCAACGCCTCTTAGCAGGCAGCAAAGGCCAGGCCTGAGCAGGAGTTTTCTCTTCGGAGGCTCAGGGAATAGCTGATGAAATTCAGGAGCAAAGAGGAATTAGCAAGAATTCAGGAGCTGAAGGCCTTGGAAGTCGCACGAGCTGCAATTACCGCTGCGGCAACCGGCTCCGAGCCGGCGATGCCGACAAGAGGGCACCTGCGCCGGGCAGGAAGGCGGCGCGGGGGGACCAAGGGGCCGAAGAGCCTGGACCTGGGCGAGCAGCGGCGGTGCAGRCGCCTGGGCAGTTTGACGGATTTTGCCCCGTCGCACCCGAGCTGCGTGCGGGTGCTCCCGCTCCCGGCAGTGGGACCCCGAGGGGTTAAGTGCCTCTCTTGAGGCAGTGTTAWAAGTTGCTGTCTGCAGAGTCTGACTTTGTGCACAGAATCTCTGATTGCTTAAATTGTAGATTGCCTCTTGACATTAATTACTATGTAAATCCAGCAGATTAACATTGTCAGRCGATGAGTGGCAAGTTTCACTTGGAGCCAGTCTCCCAGGAGCTCCGCTGTTGCATAAGTTGCCATAGCAATTTTTTCTCCAGGAAAAAAAAAAGATAATAAAATAAAACAAAACAAAGCAGCAGAATCCTTCCTCTCCTGCCCCAAACACGGGTGTTTTGCCTGTGGGCACACGAGGTGGCCGGCAAAGTTTCCTAATTCCTGCACGAGCGGTGCCCACTGCCCYGCCTGGAGCCCGGAGCCGGGCGAGACGGATCGAGCAGGTTTCCAGCCCAGACGAGGCGCCTGCTGGGCCCTGAGCCCGGCGGGGAGGTTAGGATCCCGTCTGCCGCAACGCGTTCCCGGCTCTGCTGTCCGTCCTCTCCTCGTCCGGACTCCGCCGCGGCAGGGCACGAAGTTGCGTTTTGGCCGGTGCGTGGCTCGACCGCGCTGCGAGCGCCTGCCCGGCCTCTCCTCGCGCCTGCTGCCTTCCCGAGCTGGGCGAGGACGGCGGCCACGGCGCCCGCGGCTGCTCCGGCTGCCCAGGGCTCCCTCTGCGCACGGAGCTGCAGCCGCCCCTCCGCGAGCAGCTTCGCGCTTTCATCTCAGGCTCTGACCCCAAACCGCGGAGGGGGGAAAAAAAAAAGAGGTTTTTCACTAGAGATTAAAGATGCATGAGCAGAATCGAGCTGGGCTGCTCGCTGCAGAGCAAAGAGACTTTGAAGGTGAGCTGCAAAGCCCACTAAATTAGCTGATAAAGTGCCCCGGCTCCCGGGTCAGGAGCAGCCTTTAAAAATTCACAGTGCCGGGGGTGTTTGAAAGGCGCCAGGGCCGGCAGGACGGGGCAGCGGGGCCTCCGGGCAGCCGCCCCTTCACCGGGCAGCACCACGCTGCGCGTTTTGGGCCACCTGCTGCTTTGCACAACGCAGGGAGATCGTCAGCGTCGGGGCTAGAGCTGTGAGGAAGTAAATAGCTCTGCTCCGGTGTATTTTAATGGATTTGAAGCGTGAGGGCACTGGGGATGGAGAAACACAGAGCTGTGTCCATCCCGGAGCGGCAGCGGGAGGACGGCTGGGGTTCTTTCTCCCGGGGGAGAAGACGCTGTAACTCATGCAGAAACAAGTGCCAAAAAGCAGCTAAGGAAAGACCAGAAAGAGCCCGGCTGCACCCGTGTCGCTCGCGGCTTTCCGGAGAGCTGGCCACCCCTYGGTGCCAGCCCCCGGCAGCCCGGCGGGGCGAGCCCGCCTTTGCCGCCTCCGCGGCATTACGAAGGGCTTTATAAATTCACGGCTCCAAATCCCTTCCCTCCGCGTGTCCGGCCCTGGAAATACAGCGCCGGAGGCGTCCCCTGGGCTCGCCGCGTGCTGCCCTCGTTACGCGGTGTTTAGCTGCGCTCGGTCCACGGCCATAACTTCTCCTGGGCTTAATAGCAGCTTCTCCATATATCTCCGTGGAAGGAAAAGCACGGACTAAACACGCCCCGGGGAGACGGCAGATATACTGCCGGCATTACCGGCTGTTGGGAGGGCTGCTAATGTGCGATAATTATTCCATAACTCTGCTGGCCGCGGCAGACAGGGCTGCTTAACAAGCGCCAGCGGGCCGGGGCGGTTCGAGAGCCGGGGCGGCAGGAGCGGGGACCGGCCGCCCTTGGCTTGCGCCGGGGCGCGCGGGTGTCCTGCCTCGAAGCCCCGAGCGGGTCCCGCGGGAGAGCGAGCCTGGACCTCGCTTCGCGCCCACGACGGGGGCCAACCCGCCCCGCGCCTCGCCGCTGGCCCGGGCGCAAGCGGGCGCCCGCGGGGAGGAAGCACAGCGGGGGCCCTGGTCCTCCTCCGTGCGGTTTGCGCAGCCGCTGGCAGGTAACGCGCGGCGTTTCCCGGGCAGGCAGGGAACTTGCCTTCGCTGCTTTCCCAGCTCCGTGCACAACGGGAACCGAGGCGCCCGCGGGAAGGCGGCGGTGGGACGAGCCCGCGGCCGGCGCTGCCGACTTCGCCGCCCAGCGATTCCCGCTGTGCCGGGAGGAGCCGGCGCCCCGGCCGCGGGCACCTCGGGGAAGCATTCCCCCTCCCGGCTCACAGGTCAGCCTCGTTAACAGCCTCCTAAAATATTAACTCCCCGGGAGCACGTTAAGCCAGGATTCCAGCCRTTAATGGCTCGTTAATATTTATGAAATAATTAATAGATGCGGCTATGTGCTTTAATAACTCACTTAAACTTGTGCTATGAAATACAATCTGCTCGGAGGAGGTGATTGGAATGCTGCAATAGAGTAGATTAGAGCATGGAGGGTTGGTAATTATGGATTAAACGCACACACACACACAGAGGTGATACAAAGTTATGAAAAAATAACGGGCATTTAATTTAAGAAATAATGAGGCGATTTCTCCTACCTGGAGACTTGTTTTAAAGAACCTGTCAGTGTKGCATCTCTGTACCACTGCTGCAGGCAGGGCCTGCTGGCCCCATTTGGGCGTGTTTTTTCCTCTTGTGAGCGTATTTAATGCTCGTGAAAACGGGTGGCCGGGACGGCAACGAGGGCTCCCTGTGCCGCTGCCCAGGCCCCCGGTGCCAGTCTGTGTGCACGCGTGCGGGCGGGCACGTGCAGCTCCGTGATCGATGCTGCGGATCGCGTCCAGCCAGCTCACCACCTCAAAAGCTTTTTCCGAGCTTGCGCTGCAGATCCTTCCCGGGGAGCTGGTTGCTCCGGCCGCCCCGCTTCAAGCCGTTCCCGCGGCGGCGTTTGACACCTGTAACTCAAAGGTCTCGGGATCTGCAGAGCGCTATCCGGAGACGGAGGCACGGAGGATGGGCTGTTCTTCAGCAGAGGGAAACACACGCAACACTTCTGGCCCAAACAATGATATAYATTTTCGATTTTCCAAAAGATTGTGTTTTCATCTTTAAAGACGTTGTCTCCTGCTTTTTGACCTGAGTAAACTGAAAGATAATAGATTCCAGGTGAAATGTCTATCTGCACTTGCCTCACACAAAGYGCCTTTTCTGAGCTTGCAGGTGCTGCCCCAGGAGCGGATCCGGCGTGCGATCGGACGGCATCTTTATCCCCGCAGTTTCCATTCCGCATTAACAGGATTAAACGCGCCCGTGTGATGCGGTCCCGCCGCCGCCCCGGAGGCGCAGCCCGGCGGAGACCCCAGAGCTGGGACCCGGCTCGCCTGCCCCCCCCCCCGGGGCATCGGGAGTCAGGGATGGGGAAGGGGACTGCTTGGGAGCCGAAATCTCTCCGGGGGCTCCCGCGGCCCCGTGCCGGGGCCAGAACTGCCTCTCGGAGAGCAGATCTGGTTAAACCACCCTCGTGGCCCCTGCCGCAGCCGACTCCTTCCTGGCTGGAAGAGGAAGAAATTGGATTCAGAGGAAGCAAATGCAGTTCTCCAGAATGGATGTACGTTTTCATTATACTTATACGCTGAGTAATTGGTTGTAATACAAGAGATATGGGCAGTATCATTATAGACCAGGCTGTGCTGGAGATGTATTATTATCATCTGTCATTATCTGGGCTTCCTTGTGGCTGCTAAAATTGTAGAACATGATTTTAATGACCCTGGAAGGCAAGAATCATTTTTCTTTTGTCACTTAACAACTTGGCCTCATTCACTGATACCTTAAAATAAGAGCGCATTAATTTCTAGTGGAATAAATGCAGACCTGGTTGTTTTGGTCTCCCTTCATTTGCAAAGGTGCCCCAGCGAAGTCTGACAGCGTTCAAGGAAATTGCAGTTAATGGGGGGAGGACCTGAGAGCGGTCGAGGGATGCGCACGGGCGCCAGAGACCCGAGCCAGGACGAACCACCGCCGTCTCCGCTGCRGCGACGCTGCGGTGTCGCCCCGCGCCGGCTCTTGGGCGGCCGAGCCRCCCTTCGCTGCGGAGCAAACGCCGGCGCCGCTCTGCGCCTCCGTTCCCGGCGGCGGGCACGGAGCGGCGGTGGGCTCCCGCAGCGTGGCGCGGTCCCCCGCCAGCCAGCTCCCGCCAGCCGCCTGCCCGGGCTAACAGCCTCGCTTTRCAGCTATTGACTGTGAGCAAATAATTTCCGGATATATTGTTGTCCCGATAAAAGCTGATTTTTTTTCCTGTTATTGTCAGAGGTGTTTATTAGAGCAGTGAAACAGCAGCACCGCGCTTGCAGGCTGATTGCCCGGCGGCGGCAGGCACCAGCCGCGCACCCCGGGGCGGTTTGGTGCCAAACGGGCCGTGTGGCACCGCGGCACCGAGCAGCACGACATCCACCTCCCCCCAGGACCCCCGGCACCCGCGCCGCCCCGTCCCTCCTCCCCGCCGTGCATCCCGGGGCCTCGCTTGCCGCAGCGGCGCCGGCGCAGCCGCCAGCAGCCGTCCGGCTTTCCTTCCCGCGGGAAGGGGCTGCGCCGGCGGGCACGGGCGAGGACAGAGCGGGGGCTGCCCCGGCGGTGCCCCAGCCGCAGCGCAGCCCCCGCGGCCACCCCGCACCACTCGGCTCCCCAAAGGGCTGCAGCAACACGGCTTGCTTGAATTAACTGCGTCGGGCAGCAAGGCAGCAGCGTGCCGGCGACGCTGGGGACGTTGCACCACATTTTGCACTTAGATCTTGCATCCTATGTGGCTGGCAGTATTTTATTTTTTATGGAATAAAAAGAAGAAAGGAAAAAAATCTCTTTAGGGTTGCTGRTTCTTGCTGGCAGCTGAGCAGATACAAGCCGCTAACATACTTTGCTTTGCTTAATAGCAATGATTCTCCCAGCAGGGATTAAATCAGAGGGGCTGATAACACGCCAGAGGCCCAAGGCAACCGGCAGCCGCCGGTGCCCGGCTGTGGGGAGCGCTGCCGCCTCCGTGCCCGGCTCCCTCGGCCCAGGAGCCCGGCCACRAGGAGTCCGGGGCGTGGGAGCCCGCCAGCCGCACCGCCGAGCGGAGACCTGGCTCGCGGGGCTGCTCCCGGGGAGCTGACGCTGCCCTGCTGGGAAGGGCTCGGCCGCTTCCCCTTCTGCCACCCCCAGTGCAACGTGCCGATCGCTGCAAGCCCGGCCACGGCCACGGCCACGGCCACGGCCTCCGGCTCCCGGTCCCCGTGCTGCAACTCTGGAAAAGCCCGGCGGAGCCCTGCCGCTTCCCCTTTCCGAGTTCCCACTCGCCGCGCCACGGGCCAGCGCGGAGGCGGCTCTTGCGCCAGGGGCCAGGGGCTCGTGGCCCTGCGGTTCACCCCGCAACGTGCCCTGCCTGCCCCCACGTCCCGCAGAGCTGCCGCCACGTGCCGGGGCTGCGGGAGCCTGCCAGGGACCGCCTGGACCCTGCCCAGCCCCTGCCCTTCCCCTGCCGAGCTGGGGAGGGTCTGGGCACTTGCGAGGGTGACCCAGAGCCAAAGGGGAACTGAGAGCACGTCACAGCGCAGCGTCTGCCCCWTGCCCCTGTCTGCGGCCAGCCCCACGGCTCTGGGGCAGGGACTGGGTGAGGAGAGCAGTGTTCAGCACAGATTTGCACTCCCAGARGGGCAATGCCAGCACCTCCTCGGGGGACAAACCCTTTCCCTGCGGAGAAGGGCCACATGGGTGCGAGGGCAGGTGTGCG
>NW_028186513.1:107864-109274 GCF_003343005.1 Rhea americana | reverse complement strand
GGGGCCCCGCGTCTTCCCAGGCTCGGAGCAGCGCTGGGCCCAGCCGAGCCCCGGCCCTGCGCCCCAGTGCCGCCGGGTGCAACGGGGTGCAGGGAGGGCAGCGCTTGTTTTCTGTCCAGCTTTGTGTTTACAGCTTTCAACTTCCCTCCAGCCCGTTCCCACGGAGATGCCCACGTCGCCATGGTTACCGGAGCGAATATTCCTGCTCTTGGCAGTAAACAGCCTGCAAGAAGGCAGATTTCCGTGGTAAAATTCTGGGGGTTGCTACACCCAAAGAAAATGTTGCAATGGCAACTTCTCCCTCCCCGTCCTGCACTAGGGCTGGCGGCTGTGGGAAACAGCCCCTGGCTGGGAAGGGCAGCGCCGGGCACAGCCAGAGCCGCGGCCAGGGCACTGGGAGGAGGAAAGGAGAGAACTTGTCCCAGCTTCTCCTGGGAGCAGCCGAAACGCCTCTGCCCGGCGCGCACCCACCGCGGGCGCCGCGAGCACGTGCCAGCTCCCCGCAGAGCGTCCCGGCCCCGGGGACCCGCAGCGGGGGAGCGGCCCGGCGCCGAGCCCGGCCCCACCGCCCACGGCGCAACGGCGGGGGCCGGAGAGCGGCAAGGCAAAGCCAACGTGTGCCGAGCCGCGGATGCGCCGGCAGCGCGGGGCTCGGGGCGGGAGCGGCGCTCCCCCRTCAGCCGCGCAGCAGCAGCAGAACCCCTGCTGCAGGCTGCTTCTCAGCCCCGTCCATGGTCATGTCCTGCCCAGCGGTGCTCGCTTTTTCCCCCAAAATCTTTCCGGGAGGCTGGAGGCTGGGCCCAGCGGGTCAGCGAGCGTCCAGCAGGGCAGCACATCCCAGTGCACCTCTGCAAGGGCGGAAACACGGAACCGCACGTGTGAAAAACAACTCTTGCACAACGCTCCTGCTGGGGGGCAGCCCGCGACGCCCGGGGCAGGGACAGGGACAGGCCTGGCGGGATGCGGGGCGGCGAACGGGCTCCGTGCAGCCAAATAAAACCCCCAAAAATGTCTGCTGGTGTTTCCAGGCACAGTTCTGCAGCGTCTCTGCCTACGGCGGCTCATCCCGCCACAGCTGCTGGTGGCTGGGACGGATTTGCCGCAGGCGGGAGAGCTCCTGCCGGGAGCAGCAGAGCCGAGGCGGGAGGGGAGCAGTGAGGCAGCCGGGGGCGGGCAGGATTCCTGGGGCAGGAGCAGGGGCAGGAGCTGGGGCAGGGACTGCTGTTAACGTGCTGGCGCCGGAGGAGCTGCTCCCCGGCCTCATCCTGTGCTTGCGGGCGCCCCGTCACACCAGCCCGCAGCGGGCCACCGGGTTCCCGCTGGCTTCCTGCTCCCGTAACTCAGTTTCTGCAGCTTTGAGGCACTGGCCACGTTGCTCCGGCGCGTGGCCCCGGGCAGCGCGAGCCGCCC
>NW_028186513.1:105611-106629 GCF_003343005.1 Rhea americana | reverse complement strand
AGGCGGCGTGGTGGCCGCGCTGCCCCGGCGCGGTGCGGGCACGCGGGGGACCGTTCCCGGGGGCGCAGGTGGAAGGAGGAGGCAACAGAGAGAGGGTGCAGGCAGASCCCGAGGCCCCGCGGGTCCGGCCAGCCCCGCTGCGTCGCCTTCGTTCATCTCTTYCCTTCTTTCTGCTTATCAGACCGCGCTGCACCCAAAACCCCGGCTCTAGCCCTTGCTCAAACCGCAAATCTGTCCCCAGCAGAGCCAGAAGGCAGCCGAGATAAAGCAGCTCAGGGCGCTCGTGCTGCGGAAACAGGGCGAGCGGCGCCGGGAGCCGGCGGCCGGGCTCTCCGGTGCGGGGCCGCGGGCCCTGCCGCCGGGGCCGGCGCTGGCTGTCGGTGCTGCAGGAGGGAGGCTGTGCCGGGAGGACGCGCGGCTCCGGGAAGCATCCGCGGCCGTCGCAAGGGGCACCTAATCCAGCCTCTCCCCGGACCCACTCGCCACGACGAGCCGGTGTCTGAGCTCCGGGTGATGCCGGAGSCAAGGAGCAGGTCATGGGCAGGCGCGGCGCGGGGACGACCTTGCTGCAGCGGCTCTCCCTGCTCGTCCTGCTCTGTGCGGGCGGTGAGCGGCTCCCCAGCCCCGCTCCGGGCCCCGGCGGGCGCGTGCCCTGCCGGTGCCGCGGGGCCGGCCGCGACGCCCCCCGTCCCGCCCGCAGGGACCCACGGCTGCGCCTCGGTGGCCGTGGCGTCACCCGTCGTCCCGCTGGGATCGGCCGTCACGGCGTCCTGCACCGTCCGGAGCGAGCTCTGCCGCGGGCTGGAGCGCGGGAAGATCCGCATCGCCTGGATGCTGGACAGCGAGCCCATGGCCGGGAGCCAGCACCCGGGCCCGGGGGGCACGGAGGTGTCCAACCTCACCGTGCCCCACTTCAACCGCAGCCAGGCCCGGCTGTGGTGCCTGGTGGAGTGGAACGGCACGCGGCAGCGCGTCGGCATGGCCGAGCTCCGGGCGGGCTGTAAGTCTGCCCCGCGGG
>NW_028186513.1:99493-103536 GCF_003343005.1 Rhea americana | reverse complement strand
GAGCCCCGGGGCCGGGATGCTCCCGCCGTCCCGCCGTCGGGGTCGGCAGCGCCTGTCGCCCCCGCTGCAGGCCGGCCCCTGGGGGGGCTCCGGGCCGTGCCCGCCGGCGAGCGCAGCCTCTGGGTGCACTGGGAGCTGCCGCCKGCCCCGGCCGCCGGCTACGTCCTGGAGTGGCACCCGACGCCCTCGGAGCCGCCCGGCTGCAGCGCCTGCTGGCAGAGGGAGCGCGACGGGGGCACCACCCGGGCCCTGATCGCAGGTGAGCCGGCGGCACTGGGGGCACCCGGGGGGGCTCGGCCCGCTGCCTGCTGGACGCCTCCCCGGGGCTCCCAGCCTGACAGCCCCGGGGCCCAAACCTGCCCCGAACCCGCCCCACATCCTGCCTCCTCGCTCTGGCTCTGCGCCCAGGGCAWCGCCCCGGATCGTGGCCAGGCCAGCCCTGCGCGGGCACGCTGCCGCCCCGAACGCCCCCCTCTCCCTCTGCCCTTCATTGCAGACGGCATCGAGCCCTTCCAGAGGTACAATATTTCGGTGTACCCCATCTACAAGGACGCCGTCGGGATGCCTGCCTACACAGCAGCCTACTCCAAGCAGAAGGGTACGTGAGCTCCTACAGCCGCGGCGCAGGTCCCGCACCGTGGCGGTGCTTCTCCTGCCCAGCCTCTCCCCCGGGCCCGCGGCTGCTGTTTCGCACAGTGCCCCTTCACTTCTCTTGCTCCCTTTCAGCCCCGTCCCGTGCCCCGAAGCTCCACCTGAAGAGCATCAGCAAGTCCCATGCCGAGCTCTGCTGGGACTCGATACCCGTTGAGATGCAGAATGGCTTTATCACCAACTACACCATCTTCTGGGCCAACAGCACCGCAGATGTGTCTAGTGAGTCCTGCCTGTGTCCTTGCTGTCCCCGCTCTCTGCCCRACCACAGCTGGGTCGGGTGGGGACCTTAGCTGTTGTTGTCCCTTGGGTAGAGAGCAGACGGGTCTGTGCAGGGGCCTGGGTACCATATGGGTATCCCGCCGCCAGCAAAGGCCCAAAGGGGTGCAGCTGGCTGGAGCAATGCAGTTCCCAGTGCTCCCATTCCAGGAGAGCGGGTCAGCTCCGCCGCAGCACCCCGGGGTGGCCACGGAGCTGCTCCCGGACCCCACCGGGCTGGACATTGCTGCTGCAGGTGCCCTGTACGGGCTGTGCAGGCTGCTCTGCCGATGTGTTGCCCGTGCTCTGCTCGCGCTGGAGTCGAGCACGTCTGTCCTTGCAGAGAAAACCCTCCATCAGGCCATGCAGAGGGACCAACGGGCACGGCCAAGCAGCAGAGGGGTCCCTCGGCCTCCTTAACCGCCGCTGCGTTTCTCTAGGTGCTGTTGTGAATTCGTCCCTCAACTCCTTCGTCATCTGGGACCTGAAGCCTTCGACCCTGTACAAAGTGCACATCATGGCTTCTACAGCGGCAGGCAGCACCAACGGCACCAGCCTGACCCTGGTGACCATGGTGCTAGGTAAGGCAGTGGTGCAGCTTCCCACAGGCTCTGGGGACGCCGTAAGGACAGGAAGGGACCTGTCCCGCAGCCCTGGGCCCTGCCATGCTCCCAGGGACAGCTGGAAACACGGGCAGGCAGGTGGAGAGAGCTTTGCCCCCTTGGGTCCTGCCCAGCCCCACAGCGTGGCGCAGCACAGCAGAGATGCAGCACAGTGCCCCACTGCTGCTCCCACCCAACTGCAAGGGCACTTCCTGCAACGATGCCCTCCTGCCTGCTTTCCAGATGACATTGAAATCCAGTTCCTCTTCTTGACCCTTGGGCTGATCTTCGTCCTGCTCATACTTTTGATGATCTGCTTCCAGAAGAATGGGAGGTGAGTGCCACCAAGAGCCCTGCTGCRAGGCTGGGACTGGCCTCCTCTGTGCTGGGCTGCTCTGGCCACCCTTTTCTCCAGCCATGAGCATGGCCAGAGCCCTGGCTGTAACCCATCTGTTAGAGGGAGTACATAGAAGTGGGCAGTGGAAGTGTCCTGCTATTTTCTCAGGGATCTGYAATCATGGGACCCTGATGTGTTCATATCAGATCAGCCCCAAGCCACCTTTTATCCGTTGACCCTTCTTTCTGTGACCACCAGGGTGAAGAAGCAGTTCTGGCCCAGCGTCCCTGACCCTGCCAACAGCAGCCTCAGCAAATGGGTGCCAGCAGAGCTACAGCAGGTGAGACCATGCAGTCTGYTCTGCCCTCACCTCCCCAGCCCCGCATCGCCTCTGTTTCCCACCCCAGCACCTGCCCGGAAAGTGCGTTATGCTTCTGTGAGCAGCCGAGGTGGTGGCCGTGCTCTTAGCAAGGCACAGAGGAGCCCAGGGATAGGGACCACGCTGGGGCTGGGCGAGAGCCATGTGCCCCGGRGCGCAGAGAGCTACCCCTGCGCTGCGTCGGCCTGGGGATGGAGGAGAAGGCACACCCTGCAAACAGCTTCGTGCTGCGGCGGCCAGGGCCGCGGGCCGGGCTGAGCRCACGTTGTTCCTCCAGGAGCCTCTGCAGATCCCTGGCGTGAGGGAACCTGGCCTGGCGACCATTTCTACTGTCACAGTGCTTGAAACGGTAGCAGGGAAAAAGCTGTGGGGCAAGGATCCCATGGCGGAAACGACCAGGGGCTTCCCAGACCTGCCCAAGTCCTACATCCAGCAGGATGGACCCGACACACCAAGCGGCAGCAGAGACACGTCAGAAATGAGTCAGGAGTGCTACAGGAATGGAGGGGAGACAGTCCAGTATGCGCAGGTGGTCGGGGAYGGTTACAAGGGCCAGCAGCACATCCCATCTCGCCTCTACCTCCGCTCCAGCTCCACCCAGCCCCTGCTTTTCAATTGCAGCCCCAGCCCCAAGCCCTACGAGAACCTGTGGTTCCATGGGGTCGCCCCAGAGAGGCTGTACGGCCAGGGCAGCAAGGAGGACAAGGGCTTCCTCGAGGAGCCACTCATCAACTTCCCCCTGCTGCAGGGCCTGAAGATCAGTGGGGCTGAGGAGCTCTATGACTTCCAGAGATTTTAGCTCTGGGCAAAGGCCAAGCAACGGGAAGCACTAATGACTGCATCCCTGACCCCTGCGCCTTCCCAGGAGGGACATCCAGCTGGGCTCACCCACGCCCGGAGCATCCCTGCCGCAGGCAGGCCAGGCAGGCACGGCCTGCAGGCAGCCCCCGACCCAGAGCATCCTCTGCTCCGTACCCCGCGCTGCGACACTAGCGATCCCAGCCCCGCAGAGAGCCAGGCCGGGGTACGCCCCACCGAGGCGCCCACGCATCTTCCCAGCTCCCACGCAGATTAGCGGCAGGCTCCAAAGGCCTTGCTGTGCACGGGAAGGCTACAGCACGGAAAACCCCTGAGAGGGACGCGCGGGCAGCGTGTGCTCCCCTGAGCGTCCCTTCTGCTGCAGCTGCCCCAGCGCGACGCTGCGCGAAGGACCCGGCAGCGACCTAGCTACGAGACCGCAAAGCTCCCTACCTCCTACAGCGTTACCTGAACAGTCATTTAAGCTCACCGATCAGCTCCCTGGCACCGCCAGGCAGCTCAGGGATTTCACTGCACTTTGGGAACCCCCAGGTCRCTCCGTGCTGTTTATTTCTGCTTTTCCATATGCTCACACAATAAAAGGGGGATTGGAGGGGAGGTTCTCCGTGAACCAGGTTCAGAAGGACTCCGCGAAGGCCAGGGCTCCAGGGACAAGCTGCAGATCCACCTCCCGCGCAACGCCCGCAGCAGGACACGAGTGGGGCTGCAACTGTCAAACTGCCCGGGCAGCACCGCGGCGGCCCCAAGGTCGCCGTGTCACGGAGTTACGATGGGCTTTAGGCACCCGAACACCTCCAGATTTCCCTGGACCTCCCTCAGGGGAACGGCGCGTCGGCGCGGGCGGGCGGCAGCTCCGCGGCCCCGCGGCCTCGCCCCGAGCGCGGAGCCACCGCGAAACGCGCCGTTCCGCAGAACTCCCGCCACCTCCCCGCTATAAACGTGCCTGGCGCTACCACAGGGCCTCCGGGCCCTCCTTCCACCCGCGGCGGGGGGGCCG
>NW_028186513.1:90693-99179 GCF_003343005.1 Rhea americana | reverse complement strand
GCCTGGCGGCGGCCCGGGACGTGGCCGGCGGCGGCGCGGCGGCCTGGGAGCTCGCCCGCGGCGGCACGGGTGAGGCGGGCTCGGGCCGCCCGAGGGAGGGCGTTGGGAGGAGGCGACAGGGGCAAGAAGGGGCTGGAGGGAGGGGCCGGGGCGGGGAGCAAGGCTCAGGGGTGGCCCGGGGGGCAGAGGCCGGGGCAGAGGCGGTCTCGGGGGTAGGAGTAGCCGAGGGAGGGGTAGAGGGGACGGAGGTGGCCGTGGGGGCCCTGAAAGATCGGGGGCTGGGGTGGCCCTGGGAGCACCCTGAAGGCAGGCAGCTTTGGGGGCCGGGGCAGGGGGCTGGGGTGATTCTGGAGAGTAGGGTGTTGGGGGGGCCTGGCGTAGTCCTGGGGGCAAAGGCAGGGGTGATCCTGGTTGTCGGGAAGCCCCCAGGGGTGTCCCTGAAGGTACAGGGGGTCAGCAGCGCTCTCACAAGTGGCAGCGATGCCTAGAGGGACCCAGAGCGTGGGGAGAGCCGTGCAGTGGGGCAGGGAGCTGGGGTGACCCTGGGTAACGACAGAGGCGTCTCTGGGGCGGGGGTGGGTCCTCATGCGGGGACGGTTGGCGCTGAGGTGGCCGCATGCCCGTGCTGGGGGCAGCAGGTCACCGTGTGGCAGCCTGAGCCACGGAGCAAGGCCTTGTCCCCTCGGAGAGGGGCTGGGTGCGGGGCGAGGGCGTGTGAGCCTCGAGCGTGCCACGGGCAGGGGAGCCGGGCACAAAGCGAGTGCCAACCGGGCACTTCTGGTGCTGGAGATTGCCTGCTGGCACCCCTCGTCTGTGCGCTGCTTCTGACACCCGCGGCCCTTCCCTGAGCGTGGCAGGGAGATGAAAGCAGCTGAGCTAGCTCTGAGACCAGAGTAGTTCAGRTACAGCATGCACACAGGGAGGTTACTGTGGGCTGGGCTAAGGTGTGAGTTAGAGCTCTGTAGTTCTGTCTGCATACAGTTACCGCGTAGTAAGCGTGAGATGGCGTGCTGAGCCGCAGGGAGGGCTGCCCCGCGCTCACCAGTCACTGTGTGCRTGCTGGAAGGGGAAGGAAGACTGTGCAGAGACCTCGTGTGTCGCAAATCCAGAGCTTAGCCAGCTTACTTCTCAGCAGATGCCTTTTGTAGGCAGGTACATGGACTTGCAAACAGTCTGTACTTGAAGATGTGTTTGTGGCAGAGGTGAATAACCTGAAGCAGGTATTGACTCCAACAGCTAGGGCCTTAGAAGAGTAATTAGAACAGTTATCTCTTAAAAGATTGAAAAACAGCTCTGTTCAGGCTGGTGGTGAATATTCTTGTCTGTGTCAAGGTGTCCTGGTCAAAGGTTATTGCCAGGTCTCACTGCCTCTCTACTCTGCCCCTGGAACTCTTAGAAACCCATCCAACTTGCACGTGAAGTTAGTCAGATTAGCTCAGACCATCAGCTTAAACCCTTTAAATGAACACAGTTCAGCTGGGGAACACTCACATTATCTGCTCAGCAGCAGGTCAGGCATTTGTAGTGTCTTCTTGCTAGCTCTGTCCTTCCCATCATTTGGATTTAAGAATACACTCAAGTGGCACAGCTTCACCCATTTGTTTCAGCACCAGGATGAGAACCATACTGGGACTGTTCCACACTGCCTGTGGGACAAAAGACTAGATTGACTACTGACTACCTCTGGATCTAAATTCTATTGTAGAAYTGGTGGTGCTTAATCAGTATATAGGTAAAAAAAACATGCATAAGTCTGATCAATCTTTTTTTTCTTCCGTCAAGCTTCCAGTCCCTTTATTCAGAGAGCCAGATGTTACGCCAGGCCTGTAAGAAGAAAAAAGAAAGGTACGTCTGGATTATGAGGCCCCATTTTAAAATGTTTTACTCTTGACTCTATCAGAGTTGTGCAAGAAGAGAGGGTTTTTGAAGAAACTGGCTAGACTTGGCTGGACAAAGACATGGTGATAGTCCCACTTCAAAGGGGAGATTGGACTGGAGACTTTGCAAGGTCCCTTTTTGCAGTTCTATGAATCTATAAATAATTTCATGCAAGCTCAAAAGTTATTCAGAAAATTCAGCAGTTCATGAATATGCTGCAAATTAGCAACTGTCTTCGGCAGTTCTGATCTCACTGGGCTATATACCATGTTGTAAATCCAGAGTGCTGAAGGCAAGAGGCTGAACCCCATTTTATTAACTGAATTTCTCTCATCTTACCTTGATCTTGGAACTGCCCTCTAAGTTCATCCTTTGGAGTATCCAGTCTATTTTCTTTGCAGTTTGTTTCCTCTGATCTAGTTTGTGAGCATGAGTCGGAGCTCTGACTTAGTACTGCTGTTCCTTAAATGTTTATTTTTTCTTTGTAGACTTCCCCAGTCATTTAGATGACCTTCCTCCAACAATGCTGAAGAAAGATTACACCAATGTAACAATAATAAATAGGTACGGTGTAGGTAAAGGGAATGACTATTCTCTTCCAAGTTTTGTATCTTAGACTCACACTGTCACAATATGCAGTAGCTGTTGCCTGCTCAATACTTACTTAATACTCTGTGGTCACTGATATGCAGTTTAGCAGAGAAATGGGAATTGTTCTGAATGTTAAATTTGCAAAAGCAGTCACTGATTAGGGATGTGTTAATTTTTTGTTCACATAACATAAGATACACTGAACCTGTTTCTCAGAAGTGCTCATTGCCCAGTTCTTCCACGGACATCCCAGTCCTTGGAAATAATTTATGCCTGTCTTGAAATCAGATACTAGGGAATATATAGTTAAACACTTAAAATGAGTGGCTGCTTCTGAAATCTGGACCCAGAGGTTTTATGTTTTTAGGCTTTGATGCCAGAACTGCTTATGTGTGGTGCTTGGAGAGCCCCAAGTGGCAAAAATGAGACTTTCACAGACCTTTGAAAGTGCAAGTCTTGAAATTAATCATTTTGTCCTTGACTGCTTACATGAGGGTTAATCTTCAGCACCCAGTTTGCACATAATACTGTTTTTGGAGCTGCTAAGATTTCACCGTGGTTTTAAATAAGTCCTGCTGTGCTTCCCACAACAGCAGAACTGTTTGCTATTTCTGTAAACTTAGATGTGATTTTTCTTAGGAACACAAGAAATAGCTTTTGGCTGACTGTTTTGGGGGTAAGGAAGTTGCTCTAAATTTATAGAATAAATTGAAGTTCCTTAAATAACTTTGAGAAAGTTRATTTGTTCTGAAAATCTAACTTTATTTCTGTTGTTAAATATACTTTTCTCTTGCTTATAAACTTATCTGTAACCTCCTTGCAGTGTTGATGATGTAGTGAAAAGATTATTGTCGCTGGAAATGGCAAACCAGGTTAGTGTCATTCTACCTGACAAAAAACTTTAAGGTTTAGTGACCACAGTCATGTAAGATTTACCTATATGGTTAAATGCTCTTCAATTACTTTTTWAAAAAATTTTGCTAAGTGACTGCAAAGTATTAAATACAGGATGGTGTTTAGTTTTGCATACTCTTGAAATTTATCATAAAGTAAAATCCCTTATGATAGTAATTACACATTAAAGTAAAAGAAGAACATATTTCCACCTATAATTTTTTAAAAATGCAGCTCCATTATATATTACTGCTGATTGTTGGCCCATGTTCCAGAAGATAGTATACTGGACAGCAGATGTTCTGCAAACGACTTTGGTTGGTTGGTTGGGTGTTTTTTTTGTTTGTTTTTGTTTTTGTTTTTTTTTTTTGTTTGTTTGTTTGGGTTTTTTTTGTTTGTTTTTTTTGTACACTGAAACTATGTAGGAAGTCAGAAATGCTGGACAAAGATCTTGCCCCTTCTTGTGGCTTACCACATAAACCTGAAAACGTGCAACAAACAGAGGCTACTGCTATGTGAGATCAGCCTTGCTTCTTTGCCCTCTCTTCACRAGAGTGGCGGGGCCTCTTCAACCCCCTTCTTTTGTAGTCTTGGGAAGAAGGATGCAGCTGTACTGTTGACTTAAACAAGAGTGATTCTGTCTTCTGTGCTGCTTCCCTGATATACTTTGCTATGAGTGTTACCTACATGCAGTAAGTTCTTTTTTTGCAGCATTTTTGCATATTTGTGATGGACATTGAGTAAAGCTAGTAATTACAAAGCCTTTATCTAGACACTTGGGGAGGGAACTAGGGTGTCTCATACCTGAGGAGTGACAAGCTCTTTTCTGTTATCCACAGAAGGAGAAGATGAAGATAAAGACTCAGCAGCTAGTGGAGAAGGTCAGGAGGTCTCCCAACGACAATGGCTCCTTTGAGGTGCAAAGTACGTTAGAGAAGCAGAAGCAAGTTGTTGGCAGATGAAATTTCTCTGTCCTTTTATTCAGCTATTCCCACCCCATCACTTGAAGTTTCCTGTATCAGTTGGGAGGATCTCTTTCAGGAGAGCRCCTGGGAGGCAGCTAGCTGGCAGTATGCACTGGAGGACCTATTCAGGATTTGGGAATGTTGCAGAGAGAGTGCATGGCAGAGGGAGCAGTTTGAACACATGTTAGAGTCTGTTGCTAGAGAAGTCCTGAAGAAATCTGAAAAGCACAGGTTACTGCCTGCCCACCACAGGGGAGTTCAGTATGTGTTTATTTATCAGTACAAATGAAGGACTTTCCTAGATATGTTGGAGAGAAAAGTCACATAAGATTTTATGGCATATCCCTGCATTGCCCAATGTGACGTTGTAAAAGCCCCTCTTTTATCAATGTTTTCTCATAAGAGAATCTTTCATGGCTCTGCTTCACATGATTAGGGTAATGCTKCTCTAAAATAGTCTGTACTACTGCAATTCTTTCACAGTGATGTATGCCTTCTCGTTTTGTTTCCACGGCTTCTGTACCTGCAATGTTCAATCTATAGCTGAATGAAACAGGAGCACRAAGAGAAAAG
Organism: Rhea americana; assembly: GCF_003343005.1. Taxonomy (NCBI): domain Eukaryota; kingdom Metazoa; phylum Chordata; class Aves; order Rheiformes; family Rheidae; genus Rhea; species Rhea americana. Next base: position 94,278 of record NW_028186513.1, on the reverse strand, counting down.
TGCATGACAGGAGTTTTGTTGAAAGATCACTTTCTGGATTTGGAAACAGAACCATTTTCTGCCCATATATGAATCTTATTTCCTGAAATCATACGGGATGGTAGCAGAGTCTGCAGCCAGGCTGCTGCAGCACAGTTCACTGATAGAGTATTTTTCTGTAATTTTTGAAAGTATTCACGTACCTCAGCCCTATAAAATATCTAACCTTACRTTAAAGCTTTGCATAACTGGACAACATTTTCCTGCATGACTGCATCTGTAAAAGAGATGTGCTTGGCAGGGATCAACTCAGGCTGGTGAAAGTGATGTGAAGCACCAGAAATTTAGTGGCACAGTTGACTCCGTTCCAATTTTATCTATTAAAAATGTCTGCTAGGCTGCTTTCCAAATCCCTATTCTATATCCACCCCCTAAAGGCAGCATGTGCATTATTCTGCTTGAAGCGCTCATGTGACATGAACCATTGTACTGCATTCAATAAAAATGGAAATATCAAGTTTAGCCATGGAAACTGAAATCCTTTTTCYGTAAGAGAGGTCTGGCTGAAGCACAGAGTAGGGACAGTGCAGGAGTGAAGCCCTTATCACCGTTGACCCAGATGCACTCCTTTCTCATGAATAAAAGCCTTCAGTTTCTCAAGCTGCCACTAGCACCTTTCTCCAAAACATGAGATTACCAAAAAAATTAAGTATAACTTGATGCTGCTGTTAGAAAGAAACTYGTAAGTTGTGTCTGTTCCTCCAAAACTTAAATGAAGTGAAGAAAACTGCATGTAAAGTCACTGGTAATTAAGTAAGGCATTTTAGGGATAAATTCATATGATATGTTGTTAAAAATTTAAGCACTAATTAAGCAGCTTTACAGTAATAGTTCTCACTTGAGCTTGTAGTTTATGTTTCATGGTTTGTTTTGCATTTATTTAGAAAGCTGTGCAGTAATATTTGCTGTGGTGCACTGGGCACCCATAAGGGCAGCAATCCTTAAAGGATCATTTGAAATGGAATGCAGATGATATGGTCTCACACTAGCAGGCTGCTGATTTCATGCGTTTTCTTATGTCTGTCCTTTATAGTTGCTATGTTGACTGCCAAGATTCGCACTTACGAGGAACATCTTCAGAAGCATCCCAAGGTATCGGTAATCTGAGCCTGCAAGTCTGAAACAGCAGCTGTGCTGGTTGTTTTCCGAGTTTAGAGCAAAAGGATTTTAGCTCTGGGTATGGGGAGGGTGGAAACTAAATTGGTTTATAAAATAGCTATAACTTTTTCCTCATGTCAGGCTAAGAAGTTGCTGGCTCAGTCACAACTGAATATGCTCTTTTTGTTACTGGCTTGGTGGAAATGGCTTGGGGAATACATTTGAACGGAGTTTAGCTAAATAAGTTCTTTTTGCAGATACGGTGTCATTGCTTAGCTTTCAACATAATTAATGTGAATGCTTCAGCTGTATTCTCACTGTGTTCCGCCTGTGAAAGTGTTTAGCAAACAGGACTCTATTAACATCATAATAACTAGTTTGCCACCTAAAGTTACTTGGGTTCAAAGCCCAAATGTGAAACATCACAACCTATAAGCTTATGAACGAGATATCTTAAAGTTTCTTAATACAGTTGAAAAAGGCAGGAAAGGTATTACTGAACTATTTTTGCAAAAGTTCATAATTATTTGTTACTTATAAAAGTGTGAAGGGTAAACCAGAATAGATTTCAGTTTTAAGAAGGCAGAAGCTGTACAAAATGTTTCAGCAGAAAGTGACCTTTTGAAATTACTTGGATCAAGCCTGCTTCTTACAAGAATTGGTTCAAGTTATGCATGCTCCCTTCCAAAGAAAACCCAAACTGTTAGGTGGAGCCAAGTCACATTTTATTTTCGTATTTCATAATTAAATTCTTAACAAAATGCTTCTATGTTATTTCTGGAACTATACATTTCAGGACAAGCACAGTTTTTAGCCAGTGGGCCTTCCCTGTAGTCTTTTCTTTCTAGCTATTGCAGATTTTGCCAGCAGAGGGGAAAGTGAAAGTGAGATTTAGGGGAAAAAATGCACTACTTGAAACTGTATACTAGTTGAAAGAAATCTTTGGCATTGGGGGCAGAAGGTGCAAATGCAAAACATAAACATTAAAAAAGCATTTCCAAAGAAAAGTAAATTAAATCTTGTAATGACCTAAAGTGCTTACAATATCTGCAATTGTTCTAAGATGCTGTCTTTAATCTGATTGTTTCCTTTTAGCCATGATCTGGTTAATTTTAAGTGTTTTATTGGAAGGAGAGTACAATCTATCTGCAATCTAGTGAACATTAAGTCCTTTGCAGGATAAAAATAACCGTCGTCGCATGCTGATGGATATGGATCGCCGGAAGAAACTCCTTGCATATCTTCGTCGTGTCCGCTATGACGTCTTTGAAAACACTTGCAAGCAGTTGAATATCCAGTATACTTTGCCCCCTGCCTACTCCAGAAGGATCACCAAGCGCTGGCTCATTAAGAAGGCTTTCTGCCTCAAGGTATGCAGCAATCAAAAGGAGAAAGCCATAGAGCTGGACTGGAACAAATCTCTTTGGTAGAAGAGCACAGTTAAGACAATTAGAAAYGGTCAATAGATAAAAATTCTTTTAGGCTGTCTTGAATTTGGAGCTACAGGGATAATATGGGGAGAGTAATACATAAGCTCTACAAAAAGCTCCCAAAAGACAGTTATGTAGTGGGCAGTGAGGCTTGTGCTGCAGATGTGCTCTGCTTGAGAACTTGAAGTTGTGCTACTAGTTTGTTCAGAAACATTATTTGTGCACTGACTCAGAACAGCCTTTCTTCAAACCTCATTAGAGCAACTAATATGTGAGACTGTTACATCTGATGGCGCCTTGGGAGCAGAGGTGTGGGTATGGCCAGTGTCTGCTCTCTCTCACTCTCCATAAATTGGTGTAACTGCTGTGTGCAGTATCCTTTGGTGTAACTCCAAGTGGAATGAAAAAGCTAGACAGTGCCTTCAATTTACAGCTAGTAAACTTCAATCCACTACAGTTATAACTAAAGGACGGGTAGGTAGAACAGAATACCTGAGAGCTGGTGCCTTAAAACCGGGGCTGTTGGGAGTCCCAGAAGGAAGCGCRTGGGAAGGAGCTGATGTGACTTAAACACACCGGGTGCTTTCTGGCCTCAGCTGCAGCAAGTCCCTGCTCTGGACTGTAACAGCCAGCAGCAGTGCAGGATCCTTCTGGCATCAGCACCCAGCTTTCTCTTCCCTTCTCTCACCTTCTTGTGCTTCTCTTGCAGGTTTTTAAGGAGGYGCAGAAGCTGAAAGCACCGGAGAGACTAAAGCAGAGACAGGAGTGGCGAGAAAGAGCAAGAGCCAGAGCTGAAAAGGAGAAACAGGCGCAGCAAAGCGAGGGGACCCCTGTGTAGCAGCAGGCCAAGAAGATCCTGTTCTGTCTGCATGTGCAGAGCCAGTCACTTTAGAAATGAACAGACTAAAGGCACTGCGTCCTTTGTCCCCGTGTTTGTGCACCATCTGGGAGTACTCAAAACCACGCACTGGGTGATGTGTTTTAGAGCTTTCATGCGAGGCTGCTGCTCGGAGCCTGC
>NW_028186513.1:78455-89446 GCF_003343005.1 Rhea americana | reverse complement strand
CCGTGAGGGAGCCGCAGGCGCCTCGTCCCCCGCCGGGCCGCGCCGCGCCGCGCCCGGCCGCGCAGGGAGGAGCGTTTCCCGCAGCCCTGCGCTGGTTTTCRCTCGTAGGCTCTCCCGCGAGGCCGGCGGGCTGGGGGCTGCTCGGCCCCCTGCCTCAGCACCGCGGCGGTCTGTGCAGATCCGCGCCCGGGGAGGCGGCGGCGGCGGGGCGGGACGTGGTGTGGCTGCGGGAGGGAAGGACTCCCCCTCCGGCAGCGCGGGGACCGCGGAAATTCCGCCCGCGGAGCCGCGCTTTCGCGGCCGCGTTTCCACCGCTCTGTTGCCCGCCTTCTCGTGGCTGTGGTTCAGGCCGTCTCTGCTCCTGGTCAACCTGAAGCAAGSCAAGGAAAGTGGGCGATAAACAGCGAATTTGAGATGCTCTCCAAAAGCACGAAGACGGATATTTAGAGTAACTGCTAATGATAGTTTACAGTAGAAAGTCAAGCTCTGTTTACCTGATTTCTCTGTCAGAAGGTGCATTTGCACCATTACATAGGACCAGCTCTTACAGGGCTTTGCTGAAATACAACCGGTTTCGATGCTGCTGCAGAGAGATATGTTGTTCGTTAATAAACTGTGAGCACGTGGTCACTTTTTGGTGGTGATTCTCTCATGAGGTAGAGGAACAAATATGAATATACTTGCTGTACTGTTATTGGAAGGATACTTCAAAGGTAATAGAACTTCATRGTGTCTGTGTCTTGGCCAAGCACTTCCCCTACTGTAGTAGTTCCCTTACTGTAGTTTAACACCTGAATCACCGTAGCTGATGATGTGCTTCTCTTGATGTAATTTTGAAGTAAAATCTTTTGAGTTAARCACCTTTCATGAAGTTCCTTCAATAATGACTGCTTGAAGCTACTAATGTGACCTTTATTCACCTCTTCAAGAAAATCATCGTTGTGCCATATAAGCTAAAGATTAGTAAACGTACTCAAAAAGTTTGAACAGATTCCTTTAGCTGAAAAAATGCAGTAGCTTGTGAAGTGTGTATCAATACAATAGAAACTGAAGTAAACTTCAGTATTTCTGTATGTGGTTCAGCGGTTGTTGTTTTGGAAATGTACTTTTGGCACCAAAGTAACTCAAAACTTAATCTTCTCAATCCAGGTCCTGAACTGTTTCAGGAAAACTATCTCTTTTTTTTTTTTTTCTTTGCAGTCAAGAGTGATTTCTTTTTCTTCTCTTTGGTTTTACTTTGTTTGTATGTTTGTTTGTTTGTTTTAAGACCTGTGGGGAAAAAAACCACACARTTAAGATCAAGTAAAATAAAGATGGCTCCTGAGACCCTACTCCAGCTTTAGTGAAAAATCTCTGTCTGTCTTGCATTTTGTCAAAACCTTCCTGAAAGTAGATTCCTTTTGTTCAGATGCATGCACAAAAAGTCCAGCCGTAAAGCTAACCACCTCTCTGTTTAGCACTTTTAAGTTCAAACAGCTTTGTATTTAAAAACTTTTTGCTCCCTGTTACGTGAGGGGGAATGCAGCTCAGAAAGCTTTAATATTTTAATAAAAAGAGAGGTTGAAGAGGTTGTTATATTTTTTTTTTCTTGTTATCTATCCAATATGACAAAAAGAACTAAACAATAGTAAAGGTTTTATTACAGCAGTGCAATTTTTAGTTGTTCACGTTACATCTTAAGAAAATAATCTGACAGTTTACTTGCTGTACTGCTATTCATATAATTGTAAGTTTGTAGCTTAAATTAAACTACTTACATATTCTGGAATATCTCTGCAGGAGAATTAGACCTGTACTAGTTTATCCATACCTGTATTTCATTGTTGAAAAATTTGGCTCTTATTTTTACCAAGATGTGCTTTCATCTACGTTGTGTCAGTTCTTAAAACTATTCACTCAAGTATTGTTCACTTRCAAGTGAACAGTAAATGTGATTGTGCAGAAAACTTCCCAAGCTAGATACAGAACATACTAAGCATCTATCGGGTAAAATATTAGCTCTAATGAAGCAACAAGATTTTTTTTTCCAAGGGGAGAGCAGGATTTCATCTTTTGTGTTTTCACTGAAAGACGTCAAATAACACAACAGTTCTTTCTTGCTAAGTACTGAATGCTGATAAGAAAAACAATGCCCATTAGTTTGATTTTTCTTTTTTAGTTTATTTCTTTTATTCTCCTTGAAACTATTGTTCTTACTTCTTGAACCAATGTTTTTGTTTTATATGCTTCGTGTAGATGAATGGACAGATGTGGACAGGAAACGAGGTACTGTAATCTTTTAGCTGCATGCAGTAGACAAACGCAAGTACATGCACACACCTGAGGCTCATTGTATATAAACACACTRTATGCTGCTTCTGCAGCCTTCTAATGATAGCATCAGAGATGGCTAATATTCTTCATCTGTTTGTTAAATGCACTTTTAGTAGCTTTTGATCTTCAGAAAAATAGAAAACACTTCTAAATCATGTGGCTTCTAAAATAACCTATTTGTTAATTTAATCAAGAAAATACATGTAAATAATTCATAACTTGGCTAGAAAGACCACTCTGGTAGTAAATGGTATTAACATTTTGCTAACATCAAGTGAATGCAAGCATATTCACAATGCTCCTTACGCAATTATGTTGTTGTCTTGCTTAAATGCAGGAATATCAGGTATGCTGCATTTCTCTAAGGGTATTTCTAATTGTTTAGAGTTTTGACAGGTACACTCCAGTGAAATTTTAAGACACTGCTGTCCTAGCTGCTTACCCATCTCTCTGCCAGTGGTCACCACCCTTGCAGCAGAGTGATCACAAAGGAGCAGGTGCCCACAGTTCAGCCTCACTCATCAGCATGGCATCTTGCCTTAAATTATTGTTGTAGGTGGGTTTGAGCTAAGGCATCAGATTTTTCAGTGGAGAAGCTAAGATGCGAGTATGCATTTGTTTCTAGTTTCTACTGTGAAATGGTAACCTCTAGCAAAGAGGTGTGATAAGTGGCTGCATGAAGGAGTAAATCTCTTTAAATTAYCACAGGATTTTTGCTAGGTGAACATGAGTAGAACTTAGTGTCTCTTTGAGCAGCTGCCTTTTAAGTAAAATTGGGTTATGATTGGGAAAATGTTTAACATAACAATAAAGTAAATACGTGGTGAAAGTATGAAAAATATAAGGAGAAAATCTGAAACATGARGCAGTAATTAGTTATTTTAATCATGAGAATGTACTATCAATGTGTACATATTTATTTTTTGCAGATGGGGTCAGTTGCAATTATGGCTGTCAGCAATTAGGAATAAACTTGGACTTTTATTTCTCATAGAATGTGTAACTGTTTCAGACTTTTAACATTCCCTTTGCTGCCTTGAATGTAATCTGAGAAGCATGAGCATAATCCAGACCCATGCCATGCATATGAGCCATGTTATGTTACAGTATGTTAGAAGTTGAAATGTGTACATCATCAGTGACGTGACACATGTAGGCAAAACCCGCTGCAAGTCTTTAGCTTCTCTTTTGTGCATCATATTGTATGTACTTGGATCCTCTCTCTTCATCCCAGTTGATAAAATCCCTCTGTGCTAAATTGCTTTTATGCTATGTTGCTTGGTGTGCCATTATCCCTGAGCTAACACTCCTTTCTTTGTTATCTTCCGTCATTAGAATGGTGTAAGTATTTCCTTAGGGATTACCTGTACTCTTAAGAGCTGTTTACTGTGTCATCATCAGACAACTAAAGAATATTTTTCTTGATCGCAGTATAAGGCAAAATTTCATATTTTTGTCGTAATTGATTACATTAAAAAGAGATACGTACTAATATGTTACACTTTGTTTTCTCCACTCCTGTTAGCATGCTGACTTCTATACTAATGTTCAATATACTGCAACAAAGTGAGGATTTGTGTTTCAYACTGAAAACAAGTAGAGATTGTTTTATGAACAGTGTATTTGAAGAGAAGCAATTTTTTTTCCATTTGTAATTAGATGTATTTGTATCCATACCGCTCAGAAACTGAGCGGAATTGAGACCTTGTTGAATGGTTTGGGATACTTACAAGAGGGAATAATTAGCCATGTTATGTTACAATGCACTGAAGTTGAAATGTATGGCACCAGTGACATGACACATGTAAGAGGGAACCTGTAAATAAACATCAGCTTTAAGCAAGGAGAGGGAAAATTGTTCCAGAAGGTAGTGACCCTATGGAAAACTAAACTGTCAGTATTCGGGTTCCCAGTGTCTAGAACATAGCTAGCAATATCCTCTAGGGAGTTAATCATCTAAGAAAAGATGAAGTGCCTGCTACATTAACTTTCTTTTGACTGTTCTTATAGCTTCAGTACTACAGTTGTGAAAAATGAGGTATCTAAAACCATCAGTAAGTAATTATAACACTATTTCACGTGGCTAATGATTACYACTAAGCATATGTTCACCATTGTTTTTATTACTGCCCTGAGATTTTTGTAATCCTCAAGAATTAGCTAGCATTATGGACTTCAGTAACAGTCATCTGCTTAGGGAGATTCATCCTTGTACAGTAATCTATGTTAACTGCATTGTAAATTCTTGCACAATATTTCTTCAATAGAGAAATGTTTGTTTATGATAACTCTGTAGGATGTATCAGGTATTTGATAGAGAAAATATCAAATCCAGCACAAAAGCTAGGAAACTACATGTGCTTGAATCACTGCAAAATGTTTCTATCTTACTAAAGCTCGGTAACTAGAGCTTAGCCCTCATTCAGTACTACTGATCTTCACATATTATTGGGTAAGCCACCTAAGCATTTGTGTCTAAATTTACATGTATAAAATCAAGTACTATAAAGGAAGTTTATGTAGAGTTGTAAACCTTTGAACTGCTCTAGTATCCTCAGACATTACTATGTAAGAGCCCTGGGTTGCCTTCCACAGGTTCTAGTGATAGAAATGCTTCCTTAAATGTTTGTCATTCTTAATCTGTTTAACACGAATACTTCAAGAAGCCTTAAATAGTTCAAGAGGCCTCTGTTTAGGAGGAGGGAAAAATAGACTAACAGTGTCAGGGGTTGAAAAGAGAAGAGGGAGAGTCAGCTAGCTATAGTTTGTAAAAATCTAGAGCTAATGCAGAATAGTCATCTTCGGAAGCAGAACTTAAGCTCTTTATAGATGCGTACTAGAGTAGCCTGTAAACAAAACTCTTTTTTTAAAAAAAAGGGGGGGGAGCACTAGACATTGTTGTAAAAACAAGGCAAACAGTCTTATTCCCATTGGAAAATAGGGTTTGTTGTCTACATCCCAATAACAACCCTGCCTCTGGGGAAAGCCAGCACAGCTCATGCTGCTGGTTTAGACCAGTGTTGGACTGACTGAAATAAGTTGAAATTAGAGTGGTGTGTGTGTGTGTGTGTGTGAGAGAGAGAGAGAGAGAGAGAGAGAGAGAGAGAGAGACTTACCTGTGCAGGGTTTGCACAGGTGAGACTTCATGTGGATCCTCACAGCTATCATTGTTCCAGGTTCTCAGTGTGAAAGGAAATAGATGATTGCTTTATTTCTGGAGGAAGGAAAGAAAAAAAGAAAAAAATAGATTCTTTGTCTTTACAGTTATGAATGACATCATCACAACTATGTTCAATAAAAAATTTATGGAAGAGCTGTTTAAACCACAAGAACTCTATTCCAAGAAAGCTCTGAGAACAGTGTATGACCGGCTAGCTCACGCTTCAATCATGAGACTGAATCAGGCAAGCATGGATAAGGTAAAAAGACTATCTTTCTAGTCCTGACTGTAATATAATATACTACGCTTTCTTAAATGCTGCTGTTCACAAGTTCTTGATTATAGTAATTAGTACATGGCTTTATATTGCTGTAATAGTTGAGGTATTTTATAACAAACTTTTCCATTTGTTTTCTTTGTAAAATGGTTCTAAGCCTAGGAAACTACAGGGAAGTCCAAGATACCAGATATTTCAGTACCTCAACTCAAAAACTCCGAATTTCTTCTTTAATATCTAAATGCTTAACTTTAAGAGATTCAGTAAGCGTTCTTTGAATTTATTGGAATTTTTATATTAAGAAAGCTGAAATGATTCTTCTTACTATGACCAGGTGCTAGCATGAGTGTCTTAAGTCCTTTTCTATATCAATGTGTAATTAATCTAAGTGATGTTGCCATCTATGTTGTGGTGTAACCAAAACTTCACCTGTGTTACTTTGCAGCTGTACGACCTTATGACTATGGCTTTCAAATACCAAGTTCTGCTCTGTCCTCGGCCCAAGGACATCCTGCTAGTCACTTTCAATCATCTGGATGCTATCAAAGAATTCATACGAGATGCCCCTAGCATTCTTAACCAGGTGGACGAAACGTTCCGGCAGCTGATTGAAGTAAGAATTTTTAGTTAAACTAGGGGACCCACTAGTATTCAGTAATTTTTTCAGTCTAGTTCTACAGGCTAAATATCACATCAGTAGGTGCCATATCAAGTGTGGAATTTGTCCCAACCTCAAAGAACTATCCAAATAATCTTCCTCTGTTTTGATGCTCAGGAAAACAAATTAGCCTCCTAGTTAACAGTGTTTTCTAATGTAACTACTGTAATTCTTTGGGCAAAGAATATGAGCATTTCAATGAAGCATACTGTTGCAAAACCTTACATTATGTTTTTTCTCTTTTAGATATACAGCTCTCTCTCTGCTGGTGAATTTCAACTGATCAGGCAAACACTCCTTGTTTTTTTTCAGGACATGCATATAAGGGTAAGGGAGCCCAATATAACTAGTTGGTAAGAACAGAAGGGAATTTTATTCTGTGGCTAGAATATGAAGGTATCTTGTTATATTTGTTATAAGTTTGGTTTTGTTACTTATGCTTGGCTTTGTTATGCTTGTGCTTGTGATACTCACCTTCAAAATTTCACAAATTGAGCATATCCACTATAATAGTACTCAATAATTCTAAAATATTATGAAAAAAAAAACTAATCACCTGTTTTCCAAAGATGATTATTTAGACTGATTTCTGATTCAGTCTTTCATTAGTTTGTGTTTACAAATTTGAAAGAATATTACTTACTGGTATGGATTTACTTGATGATAAGCATGTTTTTCTTTTTAATAGAAACTTGATATGAAACTGAGAACCTGAGGCTTGAAGTCAAGGAGCTGGACGTTCTCTAAATGAATGAATCATATTCAAATGCATAAAAATTACACTTTTTTATGTTAGATCATTATGCCCATCCTTCTGACCACAATTTTGTAAGCTTTGGCCTGTATTGTAGTCTTTATGTACATCAGAATCTCTAGGAAACCAGTTTCATGTCTAGACAGGAAAGCTGCAAGGTCAGATTTCAGAAAACTCGGATCTGAAGATATTTAACTGATGTTCTTGTGGGTGGAATATTTTTTACAGGTCTCCATCTTTCTGAAGGATAAAGTACAAAACTCCAATGGCCGCTTTGTGCTGCCAATATCAGGCCCTGTTCCATGGGGTACAGAAGTTCCAGGACTCATCAGGTAAATTTTGAACCATTGTTTATAAAGTTTGTAGTGCCTTGCATGCATGGCTGCTCACAAAGGAACGGTCAGTCCCAGATGTCTTAATGGGACTTAGACTCAGGTTCAGACAGTCACTCATGGTGCAGGGATATCTGAATCACTATTAAATATTACTTATGGGACAGGATTTGGGACTAAGTCTCTCAGCAATGAAACATTAAGCATGTTTTTTGTCATCCTCTATTCTAGAAAATTAGCTGTTACTTTTTAAAATAGGCTCCCACCAATTTACAGAATAGAGTTTTTTCCCCTTTCTTGTACAACAAGCAAAGCTATTCAGTACTGAAATTTACTACTGAATATGTTTCAATAATGACTTGTTTTTAAGGATGTTTAATCACAATGGAGATGAAGTTAAAAGAACTGAATTCACCACTGATGGAAATTATGTTATTCCACAAAGGGAAGGATCTTTTGATCTTTATGGAGACAGAGTCCTTAAACTCGGAACAAATATGTAAGTCGTTTTTGTCCTACATAGAAATGTGAGGGTAAATGATGATGATTGTATGCTTATCCAGAAGTACAGCATTGTTATTTTTGCCTCTTTCAATATTGCCATCTTGACTCCTTCACAGAGTGATCTCCTGAAAGAAAATATACTTAGCAATAGACGTGTATAAATAGCTGTAAATAAAGAAGGAGCTGAAGTTTAATTCATGTCTGCAGTAGAGCTGAGTGAAGAGTATTCTCAACTGGTACTGCATATTCTCTGAAATATGGTTTCATTTTAACTGCATTCAAGGAATGYTTTTTCTTTCCTGTGTTTGTATGATGTAATTTTTTCCATTCGTAGAGCAAGAGACAGCAGTGTTCGTTCKTATAGTTTTGTCACTTCCACATTTTAATGAATCAATACTCCATACAACTGAATTGGAACGTCTTATTTTAGTTGTTTATTTGTCTTCAGAAAAATACTGCTGAACTATATTCAGATTCTATGCTGCTCCATTCTRTTCTGGTATCACATACAGGTAGTGGGGTGCTCTTTCTTGTATGTTTTCCTCATTAGGTACAGTGTTAGCCGGCCAGTAGAGACACACGTGGCAGGATCATCCAAAAGTTTGGCATCCCATGCAAAGGTCAGTGTTCTTCTGTTCCTTTCGCTTGTTTAATTCTTGGCCTCAGTTGTAGTTTGTGTCTGTGTACACCACAGTCTGCTCGCACAGGGGTGGGAGTACTTCCTTTAATTAGTTTCACCACATTCATTAGATTTTACATTCTGCTTACTCCATCTCTTAATGCATGGGGCACTAAATGAAACAACTATATCCATCTTCTCCAAAACATTTACTATATAGTTGTACTATCTACCTCTTTATTCACCTCCTTTCTCAAGCAAGCTATGACAATCTTTGTGGTCTACCCTTATGGAATAACTTCAGAAAAAAATGTTTTGTTGTCCTTCCTGAGCCTCATGCAATTCTCCAAGATTCCTTTAGAGCTAGGAGAGCAGCACATTTTCCTAGAGAGGCTTACATAGAGACTTATGTAATGGCAAGCTGAAATCTTGTTTCCTATCTTAATTGCTTCAGAAAACAGGAAACTGCTTTTACAGATTTTTCAGCTGTTTGATTTAACTGGAAAAGTATTTGGTCCTTGTTCTATAAACTCAACCAACTATTTTAAGTGTGTAACTGATAATTATGACTTACTTGCAATATTTCTACCATTAAAAATACAGAAATCTTGAAAAACAAGATTTACATCACCTTGAAAAAAAWTTATATAATATGAAAAATGAGCACAACTATTGCAGTCCTCATTTTCTTGTTAATCTGGCCAATTAACTCATTACTATTACTCTTTTCCACAGGAGAATATAACCCCTAATCCTCTTGCTAAAGAAGAAATGAACTTTTTGGCCAGGCTAATAGGAGGCCTGGAAATCAATAAACCTGGCGGCAGTGAGACAGGATTTCGACTAAATTTGTTCACAACAGATGAGGAGGAAGAGTACGTTCGAGTTCTGCTTGCTTGGGGTTTGTCCATAGTGCTATGTGGACGGTCCTGGAGACTGAAGCTGACCCTTAACAGCCTTAGAAACAGAATGAACAGTCTTTGTAGTATCTCCTTATTCTGGTCCAGATGGTCCCTTCAGGAACACAGAGAGGAGCAGTTTCCCCAGCTTGACCTTTTTATTGGGACTACCAGTAAGGAGATCCATTTGTATTACTGTTGTTTCACTTGTGATGCAGGCGCTGGTCCCTGAGACCGCTTGTCCCTTCAAGTGGGACTGGTGAATCACCAGTCTGTGACTGCCTGTGCTCAGCCCCTGTCACACAACCAAAATAACCTACATCCCTTTAGCTCTCCCATCCCACAGATACATACATACTTATCTCCTGAAATATATATACCTTAACAGTTGATCAGAGGTGGTAAGCCTAACAGGCCTGAATACCTTAGCCTCCTCCTAGCCGGGAGCAAAAGGGTAATGAGACATTTCATTATTTGATTTCTGCAGAATGTCGTTATCTACTTTCATTCACAAATAAACTGAATGAAAGTGTCCCACTGTTTTACAGCTAGCATAGGAAATCCAAGACGGATAAAACTGCAAACTGAAATTTGCCTAGTAAAAATAGTGAAGTTGTTTAAACTGCATGTATACAGGAGCCTCATGAATCTGATTCTGTTTTCATCATTTACTTGTACATAATTATGGAATTAAGCATTCTTTTTCATATTTTCAATCAAGGCATGCAGCATTGACTAGACCAGAGGAGTTATCTTACAAAGTTATCAACATAGAAGCCACTCAGGTATGTACAGTGTATTTCAGATCTTTGAATCTATTTGTTCTTTTCTTGCTAAGAAATGAGTTTTACTGTAGTAGTGACTTAAAAATATATAAATGTATTGTTTTCAAATTCAGTTAAGCCCATAAAAAGTACAGGAAATACTGAATTTACAAACTTAACAGACTATAATTCARATATTTCAAGTTCTATTACTTAGTAATATTTCAAATGTTTGAGACTTTATTATTAGAGTAAGTTTTAGGACTATATGGACTAGAGAACACAYATGGGATTGCTGCCCTGTTTGTTGTTACAGCCTAGTGCCTGTAAACACTTAAACACCTCCTTAATTTTAACAAGCAATTGGGCATCTCCCAGTAAGGCTCCAGTCCCGCGGTAGTTTTGCAGGGAGGAATCCCAGGCGGGGTCAGGAGCGCAGGCGGGAGCGCGGCCAGCCCGGGAGAGCGCGCAGAGCGGGCGGCGGGGCGCAGGCTGAGCTCTCTCTCCGCGCAGGACCCGGGGCGGCGGGAGGAGCTGGCTCGCATCCTGGGGCAGCTGGAGGTGGCGGAGCAGCGCCCGGCCGGCACGGCCAAAGGCGAGGACCTCCTGGCGCTCATGGACGGGCTCTGACCGCGCGCGGCACCATTAAACGCGCTGTTCCAGCCTGGCACCGAGCGAGAGTCCGGAGCGGCGCGGGCCGGGGCCGGGGGC
>NW_028186513.1:75498-78300 GCF_003343005.1 Rhea americana | reverse complement strand
CGGGCGGGCGCCGGGCGGGTGAGTGTGTGGGGTAGGGCGCGCATGCACACGAGCGTGCATGGGGAGGCGGGCAGTGTGCTCGCCCACGAGCACGGGGGATCACGCGTAGCGTGGGTGCGCGAGTGGCGGGAGAGGGGCAGCGTGCAGGTGAGTGTGCGAGGGGGCGCCTGCAGAGCGAGAGTGCGAGCAGCAGGAGTGGGTTGTGTGGATGTGCGTGCAAAGGGAGGAAGAGTGTGGACGTGAGTGTGCAAGGAGAGARGGCAGTAGGCAGACCGAGTGTGCAAGGGGAGGAGTGTGAAAGCATGCAAGGGAGATGCAGTGAATTTCACTGGTGGCAGCACCACTGCATGTGCCCTGGGGCACAGAGCCTGGCTGACCTGGCCAGGGGGAGTGGGCAGTGGGGCGCGCAGGTGCTGGTCGGGGCGCAGCACGGCATCTCCTGTTCCTCTGCCACAGCCACGCAATGGAGGTCAGCCACTCTGTCAAGGAGCGCACTATTGCTGAGAACAGCCTGGTCATCCTCCTGCAGGGCCTGCACGGCCAGGTCACCACTGTGGACCTCCGTGATGAGAGCACCGCGACCGGGCGCATCACCAATGTGGATGCATTCATGAACGTGCGCCTGGCCGAAGTGACCTTCACAGACAGGCAGGGCACAGTGTCCCACTTGGACGAGCTCTTTGTAACCGGCAGGAACGTCCGCTATGTCCACATCCCTGATGAGGTGGACATCAGGGCCACCATCGAGCGGCAGCTGCAGGCAATCCACAGGGTCCGCTACTTCGGAGGCCGTGACAAGGGGAGGAAGGAGTTCCCTCGAGCGAAGCACAAATGATCCTCTTAGTGCTGCCAGATCTCCAGGCTCAGAACAGATCCTGGCATCATGTGCACAGAAAGGCAAGGACAGATTTGCCCCCCTTGACAAGACACGGGCTTCCTGCCAGCTGCTTCCACACCTTGCCCTGGGCTTCCCTCCCAGGGACAGCGGACTGTGCTTCTCCCCTGGCTGGTGCCTGTGGGAGAGCATAGGGACACTCAGTGCAAGTTTTTTKTTTTGTTTTGTTTTTAATGAATAACCCTGCTTTAAAGGGTCTGTGATTTTTTTTTTCCAGCTCATTTCCTGTTTGGTTGGCAGCTACTCTGTATCCCTTCTCTGATTGCTCACCATTTTTCTTAAAGCCCTTTTGGTCAGAAACCACAGTTCAGTGTTATTGCTTGGCCGTGGTCTCCCACAGACATCCTGCTGCGCTCACAGCTTTGCCGTCCTAGCTAGTGGAGGCTGGGACCCCACTGCACTGCAGAAAGGGGGCAGGAAGAGACGCAGGTCTATGAGACAGCTTGAACACCCATGAGCCACAGAGCTGGCAAATCAAAACTCTGGATGCTAGTGTGCATCATGCTTGGTTGGCTGCAGCTCCCCAGGCAGCTCTTTTTCAGACGCCCACAGGTGCCCAGCTTCATTCCTCTTATAGCCCTGCTGGGTGTTTGCACCCATGGCCAAAAAGGGTGGGTGGGTGACAGAGGAGAAGGGGCTGTGCTGTTCTGCATGGACAGGTGYAAAGGTGCAGGGACTGCTCTGCTTGGGGCTCTGGGGAGAAGCAGCTGTGCTCAAAGCCCAGCGTGTGGCAAGCAGGAGGATGAAGAGGGCTCCTTGGTGTCGGCATGGGACCCTTCTCCTGCTGGAGCCGGACACGCTGGTCTCGAGGCAGGAGACGTCCTCCAGGGCAGACACCCTGCTGCACCTTGGTGTGTTGCTGGAGTCAAGCTGTCAGATGGGCTGTGGATTGCTTTCCTGGCAGGGCAAGGAGGAGTCACAGACCTGGCTCATGCTGGCAGAGGGTGACTGGCAATGGGGAAAGGAAGAGGAGTGAAATGAGGTTTTTATARTTCACAGGTCTGTTATCACCTAGGACACAATGAACACTACGGCTGCCAGCTCCTCCACCTCCGCACTCTGTAACTCTTCCCTAAAGCTCTGCACTGCCAAAGTCAACAGATGACTTCATCCCATTTGTTACAGGCACCTCTGTTACCAGTGCTGCCTGGCCACCTCCGAGGGGGAGCTCGGTGGCTCTCGCCCTGTGTGYGCGCAGCTCTGCCTGGGCACAGGCGTCCCTCTGGGCTCGCTGGAGTGGCCACAGTGCAGCCAGGGCAGAGCGGGGACCCCGGGGAGCCCAAGGTGGAGCTTCTGCCTCGCTGTCTTCTGAAGAACCTGTCGGGTGGAGATACGGAGAAACTATGCACGAGGAACAGAAACTGGGCACGGTGAGGGATGACGTACGAGGACTCTGCACTAGGGGTGCTGGAAGGGGGGTCCTGGCGGCACCAGATGTCTGTCTGGGGCCGCCTGCAGCTTRGAGCGCTGTTTGCGTAGGCTCCGGAGAGGCAGCTGGGGGAGGAGGGGGTCGGAGAGGGCTCGGAGCCCGGCCCTGGGCTCGGGAGCCCGGCTGGCTCTGCGGGGCCGGGCCAGCGGCGCCTGGGGCTCCCTGCGGCACAGGTGAGGCGGGAGCGGAGCAGCCACGGCGGGGACTCGCCCGGCTGACTCGGAGGGGCAGCGGCCGGCCCGGGAGCCCACTGCCCGCCCCGGGGCAGGGCCCCGCCGCGCGCCCCGGCGCTGACTAGCCGCGCCGCCGGGCCTCGGGCCTTGCGCAAGCAGCAGGGCCCTGCCGCTCCCGGCCCTGACTCAGCCCAGGCTGCCTGCGGCGGGGCGAGGGCGCCGCGGGCCGGGGCGCTGGGGCGGGGCTCCCGGAACTCGCCCGGCTCTCTCGGAGGGGCAGCGGCCGGCCCGGGAGCCCACTGCCC
>NW_028186513.1:62367-75026 GCF_003343005.1 Rhea americana | reverse complement strand
GGGGCCGGGGCGGCGCGGCGCGGCGGGACAGGCCTCTCGGGTGCAGGCGGCGGCGCGCTGGCTTTGCGCTCCGCGGGGAGCCGGCGAGAGCGCTGCCCCGGCGCCGGCGGCCAGGCGCAGCCCGGCCCGCGGTCGCTGCCGCCGGGGTTCTGCCTGGGCCCGCGGTCGCTCGGGCCGCTTGTCCGCGCCCCGGCGGCTCCGGACGTGCCTGGGCGCTCTGCTGCCCTTGGGGAGCCTGGGGCTGGCGGTAGGACGGCGGGGCCGGCCCGGTCGGGGTCCCACTGCGGTTAAACGCCCGGTTAACAAAACTCCTTTTTTGTGTGTGTTTTCCACTCCGTTAGAGTAGCCTTGATAAGGATTTATTATTATTATTATTATTTACTTTAACAGCCCCTAACCATTCTTGCCACATGGTAACAGGCTCCGAGCTTGCTGAGGGAGCAAACAGCCCGTGCTTGGTGCTGATTTTGTTTTCGGTCCGAGTGGGAGTTTAAGTTCGTTGCTTTGGGCCTCTGCTGAGGAGAAGGCAGACTGGTGCGCTTTCGGCAGAACCTGGTTGTAGCTCTGAGTGAGAACGAGTAAGGCCAGAAGTTACTAAAGCTGGAGCTAGCTACAGGAATGTGCTCAGTCTTTCGACTATGTTGTTCCCTTAATTCATTTGAATAAAATATCAAGGAAGGCTTTTAAATTTGCTCCACCTGGAACCTACTTCTATTACCTGTTCTTTTTGATGGTTTTGAAAGCTATAGTTAAAATCCTTTCTTGCTACAGTATGTGAAAGTATTAAAGGAATGTCTTTGCTCTGCTGCTCCTCTCTCTGGATATGAAAGCCTTTCAGACTCGTTCTTATTTTGGCCACTTACTCTTTCCTCCTGTCATCCTCTCCGCTGTTTTATCCGTTCACTGGGTCTGGTTGTGAGCGTGAATGAGCTGTTCTCATACAGATGATTCATTATATGTGGAAAGCAGATAAGGGAGCTGCGTTTTCTAGCTCTACAGTTTATTTGCATTTGCAGCAATACACTGTTCTAAATTTTAGAATTAAGTACTTTTTAAAAAATATTCTGAAACCTTCTAAGCTTGAAGTTGGTTGGGGTTTTTTAAGCCTTTATTWTTTTTTGCTACTTCAGGGCCTTAATATATAGGCTTAACATATGCTGCTGTTTCACAGTGCGTATAGGTGTGCTTGGCATTTGATTGCATTCAGGCTGTAGTCTCAGCTATAGCCTGATGTCAGAAAGGAGGTAATGAAGTAGGAGTGAGTAGTAGAGCTGAGATAACTTGGCAGAGGCTAGTGCACAGTGTGGGGGGTAAGCGATCTGGGTCTCTAGCTGCTCGCTGCTGTGAAAGCCTCACAATCCCTCCATGACAGAAGCGGTGTTAGTTGAGTGCTCTAGTTCGTACAGAGATCAGGTGGAGAGGCAGATTTGCAGTGTGCACGTAGCAGAGGTGAAGCTTAACTTGAGGGACAGGGCAGATCTATGGCACRTGGGTAAGATCGAGACTAAGAAAAATCAGTGGTATCATTTTGTGCCAACAAGTTCCTTTTTCCTTGAATTGAAAAGGCTGTTTGTCTTCTACGAAGTCTTCGGCTTCGCGTCTGTGTCCAGTCTGATCTAATTTTCATCGTTCCTGCAGTCAGTGAAGATCTGATGGCCTGAGCTTTGTACGTGAAAGGTTAGATACACAGCACCAGAGTCTGAGTGTTCTGAATAACCTATGCGAAGTGGTTCTTGCTGCCTCGTTAGCTCTAGCTAATGTTTCTGACAGTCTGTGGGTTGTTCGTTTGCTTGGGGGGGTTGTTTGTTTGTTTACAAAAATGTGTATCCTGCTAGGTGATAGGTTTTAGCAGCTGCTGGAGCAGGACTCAGGTGTGTAAACAGGAGAAGGATTAGTGTCTGGTATGCTCGTCTAAAGAGCTTCAGCTAATATCCTGTTAGCAAAAATTCTCTAGTCCGTAGCAGTTGGGATGAAAGAGGTGTTTCCCTGATGCWGGAGCGTTTGTGCTGCATCCTTTTACTGTTTCTCTGTGGCATCTGCACTGATGATTTGGTCACATAATCACATTGCTTAAAAGCACCCTCATGATCAGCTGCTCAGGATATTGAAGAATCATCTCCTTTAAAAACCRCACAGAGGGAAGCCTTGCAGGCATTTAGCTGCTGTTTGATTAAGGACAACCCTATTGATTTTGCCTGAACTGCCCATTGCATTTAGTCTAATAAGGGAAGTTTATCTGTATTTGCAGAAACTTGGTGGTGCTCTAGATTTTTACATTTTGTGCCTCACTCTTGCCTGTGAGCTCTCCAGCTGGAGCTCTTGCTAGACTGGAGGAAGCTCTGTGCCTATTGTAATTTTCCACATGAAATAGTCTTTTCTTGACAGTGGCGTAAATCCCTTTTTGGTCTTGTAGTATTTATATCAAATGTGCTTTTGTGCTATGTATGGTAGTACCATTAGCATAGTATGGATACTTGAAACAGATAACATAACTTGAAATACTTTCTTCTGTCTAATTAAGGCTATAGGAGAAAATTACATTTAAAAACAGCAAGCRTATCTTGCCATAAAGAAGAGTATCAGCATGTGCGTGACTCATGCAATAGTCTTTGTCCRTGTGAAGCAAGTCCTGCTGCAGTGAACTTAAGTTACCATGTATATTTAGCATTCCTTAAGCTATACGTGAAAAATAAAATCTAGTGCAATAAATGCCTTACCTGATGGTGATTTTAGAGCTAATGACTACATGAATTCATGGGAGCTCTGTGTGAACAACAGCCCACAGTCAGGAACTCCATATGCCATGATCTGATATTGGGAGAGCAGTGCAGTCTTTTTCTGGTACTTCCAGAATGCCAAAGTTTCGTTTCTAGTTCTCCTATGTTGTGTCATGCTCTAGCTGGCCGCTACAGTGAGATGTTACACTCTTCTRGGATCACTCTTTTGTTTTGTTCTCTTTTCTGTTGACTGGAAACCCTTATAGATGTGTCCCATACTTCAGCATGAAAGGGTTAAGCTTAAATTGGTGATTATGTAACCAAACAGGGAACTCCCAGAGATGAGTCCTCGGCTATCTAATGTGTTGATGTATCAGAAGGGTTTAAAGAAAGACTAGCGTGTTGCGTATTTGTGCTGTAATTACGTTACTGGAATCTTGTGCTTCAGAATTTCCTCTGCCTGTCTGTGGGGGCCAGAAAGGAATTTCCTTTCCTTGATGCATGGTTTGGCCTCAGGAAGTTTTTTGTCTCTGAAAAGATGGAGTTTGACTGCGGCTGGACGTGGGACATAGGCAAGGTGTATTGGGATCCTTATGGCAGTATATTCTCTCAAGGGCTGGCTGTGTCTTATCCACACACCCAGGATTAAGCTAATCGACAGGTTGGAATCAGGAAAGATTTTTTCTGGTAGGTGAGTTTGGCAGCGGATGTTGGAGTTCTTGTCTTCCAGCTTGTAAAGTATGGCTCACTTCTGAGAACTGGGACTTTGATTAGAGATGCCTTCATATTGTAACTGGTGGTGCCCTGGTCTCCTGCACTATGCTGACAAGTCTGGATTCTTCTGTTCTTTTCCTTTAGTCAGATAAACTCTGCCTCTCACTTCCAAGCTGTCTTTTTAWTTATCTAGGGGAGAAGCTTGAATGAATCTCTGCATATTTCAAAAAAAATTTAGACTCTTCCATGTTTTGAAGACAGCTTTGTTCCCCAGAGGGGTTTGYTGAGAAATACATGGGTTCTCTACAGGTTAAGCAGTTTTGAACGATGATCAAYTTTGTAGTATTGACTCTGGATTCTCTGCTGGACTTTTATTTTGTGATGTTTTATTTTTCTTTTACAGCTTGTAAAGATTCTAGTGTTTCAGATCTGTAAAAAGTAATGCTCCTGCACAGTGAACCTACCGAAGTGCTGCTGTTGTCATGTGGAAGGACAGTCTATTTGATTTCTTCTTCCTTTTTTTGAGGGAGATCTATAGTGGCTGTGTGTGTCCTACTGCAAGGCACTCTCCCCAAGTGGAGGAGCTGGAACCACGCTCAAGGAGGAGCCTCCCTGTTCTGTCATGCCTGGTTTGTTTTTGGATCTGCCTTACAAAACTTTACTGTAATCCCAGAGCGAATGACTCCTCATCAGGCCTGATTTGATTTGAACTCCACCTCTTTTTAGGGAAGCTTTCAAATGGGAATCTTGCCTCTTTATCAGGAGAGCAAATGACTTTGGTCAGAGATGTCTCAAGCTGGGTATGCCTGGGGAAGATGTGTGGCAACACTTCGTGGCGTTGCTGTTTTCTCGCAAAGATCTTAACTTGTTTGTTGCTGTGTGTTCCTGTGCTGAGAAGTCAGATCATACTCAAGATTTTACTCATTTAATATTAGTGTTCATCAAGATTTTTAGGTCATGTCCAGTATCATTTTGCGTGAGCTAGAATTTGCCATAAGCCACGTTTAGAAACAGATGTGAACATTGGTTAACTATGACTGATTAAATATTGTCTAGTAAACTGCTTGGGTGGTAAAAGATGTAGGTTCATCCTGCTCAACTGAAACAAATTTTTTTAGCTTAGATTTTTAGAAAAGYTCAGGCTTGTGCTGAGGCCTGTAATAAAAGGTTGATAGGAGATTGGAAGGCACAAACAGAATGATCAACTTTGTGCCAACTCCGCAGAATTTACAATAGAAATACTCAGTCTGTTTTGATCTTATTTCTGAGGAGAAAGTTTAATTCTCCATCATTAGATGGGCTGAAAACAATTTTTTTGCAAAAACTAGATGCTGATGCAAAGGGAGCAGCAAGCAGGGGGACAGGTCAGTTCCTAACCAGTGGCACTGTGCAAGGAGGAGCTAAGGTGAATGCTTTCAAGAAGATGCAAACAAATGCATTTTGAGGCACTAGTTAAGTGAGTTCATCCAATTGTTAGAGACCACAGTTTGGGTTCCTCTGCCTTACTCATGTTCAAGACCAGGCTGGAAGAGCTCTATCGTCGAGCAGAGCTGTGAGCAATGTTACAGCATTTGCCTTCCAAAAAAGAAAGCTGAGCAAAAATCCTGTATTAGGTGGCAGGTCTTTTCCTGCAGGGAAGGGGAGATTAATATTTCATGAATACACAGAGTCAAATRCTCCACTTCCCTGAGCAGCATGACAGCAAGAGGTTTGAGAAAGAGCGTTGGCAGTGCTCGCTGTGGTGCCTCTTCCTTTGTGTTTCTTTAGCTGACGTTTCGAGTTTGATGACAAATTGTAGCCGCCAGGAGTCTCCAGGGAGAGGTGATTCATTTGTCCTGTGCACATGTTTAAATCAGCAGTCTGGCAACTGCACTTGTAATGCGAAGCTGGCCTATCTTGTTCACCTTCGGTGTTCCCGGTTCAGAAGTGACGTGCAGGTTTCAGGCGTTTGAGCAATCCTGTCAGCTACATAAGGCAGAATCGATGTGAGAGCATTCGCCAATAAGCTTTTTGTTGATTGTCTTCAGACTGCTTCTTGGGTTACTGTGGCTTCTGGAGGTGATTTTTTTTCTTTATTTCTTTAATGAATGTAAATTACTTTCTGAAGATGCTTTATCCCCTGTAGCCATTGATTTCTGCAAAACTGGTGGGCTTCATTATCTGTTACTGTCTTGKAATACTCAGTATTTGCTAGCTATTATCTCATCCAGTTCCCTCACTTTCAAAGATCATCTCATTTGTAGGAATGGAGTAGGTCATTTTTTGGAATCATTAGTCACTGCACTAAAACATGAAGGTAAAAATATGCTTAAACAGAYTATCTTGGTTTTGTCCCATTATTGCAAGATAAAGCAACAGAAAGCATCAGTGAGGTCATACTCAGCTGTTCCAGTGTCTGAACTAGTTTCTGAGAGGCAGAGTAGTCTTACTAACTTCCTTAAGATGCTCTTTTTTCTGCTCCACCTATTTGCAGTGGCTCCTGGACTGCAGGACCTGCTTGTTATTTAATTGGAGTTGGAAAAGGTTATTTCCTCTGCTCTTGTTTTCCTTTGTTCCTATGCTGGTTGTTAGAACAGCGTGCAGAAATTCATGGAATTAGGCAATTTCCTTAAGCTACATAATTTTGGAGAGCCCTAGATGTGATGTCTTTTAATGCTTCTATTAATGTCATAGCACAGCAAGAAGCTTCAGACACTTTTCTCTAGTGAGACATTAGATATATTTTATGCATCATGTTAAAACCTTATGTAAGAAATTTTCATACTAGCCTTGTAGTTTCATTGTCCCTGCGAGAAAGATCATTTGTATTACAGATGGTGGAATTGGGAACGGGTGGCTGAAATCCACTTTGTACAGTTGGGGTTTCCTGGGGGGAGGAGGGATCTTTAGGATCTCACCGTATTCACATCTAATGGTCCTCTCCCTAGGATGAGGTATTTTAAAGGATACGTGTTTGTCTTCTAGTTATTTTCAGAAATACTGAATACTGTCTCTTGAGACTGATCCTGCTCRTGTTAAAAACTAATCTTTATGGAGTCCTAAGGACTGGAAAATTCAATCTGTCTAGCTTTGAGGTTGCCTGTAGATTCACACAAGCTGCAAAAATCTGGGAGACGCATGTTTTTCACCATTAGGAAGGCTAGTAACCTCTTTTATAGACATATTCTAAAGTCTCAACTTAGCTCTATTTTAAAATTCAGATGTATGCTGCAATTTTCAATGTAACCACTTTGTGTGCGAGGCTTCAGTTAGTGCTTGTTCACTCTCTGTCCATTGTGTTTGAGGAGGAAATCGTTGTGCGATGCAGTAATCCCCTCACTTGTGTGCTTTAAGTAAGCCTACCCTGGGAAAAGGCTTTGCTGTTCTGGCTATGCCAGTGGCAGGACATAAAGAAGAAACTCGCTCGCTCTGTGAGCTTGTTACATGGAGGGGCGGTGGTGCTTCCAATGAGCACGTGAGCAAGGSTGAGGGTCTGCAAGTGCCTGCAGCCAGTGCTTGTCCAGAAGGCCGTGACTGCGGGGAGGATGCGGATCTGGTGAGGCCCCGTCGGTGGGGTGGAACGGCAGAGCGCTTTCTTGCATTGCTTGCTGATTGGGATTCTCATCTCCCTGCTGTTCCTGCTCCCAGGCCTGAATGATAAGGGTCACTGTGGGGCTGGCCTGGTGTTCCTGTTTGCAGCTGGGGAGTAATTCTAAACTATCCTACTGTTTTTTTCTTCTAAAACTTCTTTAAAGCTTGTGCTTCCAGGATATAATTCATCTATTAGCATCTGAGCTAATACCAGTTTCATGTTGCAAGCACTTGTAGCAGTGAACCTCCTTGAAATCGGAGTTTTGTATCAGGCCCGCTCAAGGCAGGATGAAGTGAATTTGCATGTGGGAAGGGTAATCTCTCACGCTGCAGGGTTGTCTTGGGGGTGGGGGGAAAAGCAATGTTTTGTTTGCTTGGTTTTGATGGAGGATGATGCAACTTGAACAAACAGCGGTTTCAGGGAAAGCTGTGCAGTTGCATTACCAACTTTGGTGCTCTCTTGAACAGGCGGAACACCATCATGTAGAGCAGGCCCGCTGGCAGACCCTAGCAGGATTCARCTGGTGATCTCCTGCAAAAACTGACAGAGGAGTCCTGCTCTGAGACTTACCTGGTAGTGCTGGAGAGCAAGGAAGTCATGTTGGCTACAGAAGCATGCTGAAGCAGCTCAGGCCCTCAAAGGAGGATTTGGGGGACCAGTGTAACCAAGACATTTTTAAGTAGTCACAGCTGCTCTCCTTGTCCCTGGGGAGCAAAGGCTGGGCCTTTGGAGAGGAGCTGGGCTGGAGCTCCAAAGCCCCAAATAGCAGGGGGCGAAGCAGAAGTTCAGGATGGTGGGGAAGGTTGCGTGCCCAGAGCAAGGCATCTGGGCTGAGGCAAGTAGCAAGGGCCCAGTGAAGCCAGAGTTGCGCTCTACCCCACCATGCAAGTGCCAGGTAGGCCACAGGATCTCAGGAAATGGGACTGGAGGGCCTGGACGCTGAAGGAGGCAGTAGAGCCAGGCACTGTGGAGCAGGCAGGCTAGCCCCGGGCAGCTCCCATCTAAGAGTTGGGCAGTAGGGTGACACTCCCGTTCTCTTTTTGCCCATCTCCTCCTAATTTAAAATGGCTGAAGATATTTTCTGTAAAGCTTGTTTCAAAATATTCTTGATTTTAGACCTGTGTGGGGTGTATGGCCTCTGGTTCTGGAGAAGGCCTTCACGATGAAATCCATGGCCTTTGACCAATTTCCTTGCTCTAATCAGGGTTACACAATGTGCAGAAAAGGGAAAAGGATCCTGTTTTCTCACAGCAGCTGCCCTCATTTTTTTCCCCTTGCTCTGGGACTTTCCTCCATCCAACTTTCTTTCTTTCCATTCTTAAAGGAACTGCAGCCTGAAGTGTACTCAAGTGTAAACTCTGAGTTAGAAGTGATTTAGARGTAGCTCTAGGTGCTACTCGGTGTCCTTAGGGGCTGGTGGAGTTGCTAGGCTTGCTATCCTCACTGCCTTGAGCTTCAACCCAAATAGTAGAGACTGAGTAAGGAGGATCAGTGAGATTGGGTAGAAAGTAGGGTGAATGGCACTGACTGAACAAACAAAATTGTCTTTAATAGCTCACTACTCATTTGTATTAGTGTTTTCCTTGCTTGCTCTTACAAGAATTTCATGATGGGACTGTGGTATTTAAATTGGTGGATGTCTTTTTAACAGAGGTAGGGTTGGGGCACCTCCACTCCTGCTGTGTGCTGAGACAACTCATAGTGAAAATTCTGGCTAGACAGTGCACGTGGGTGAGCAGGCTGTCTTCGTTCCAGCCCATCTGGCACAAGTCTGCGCGACTACGGCTGTGCACTGTGTGGTCCTACTACCTAGAGTAACATCCTTGATCACTGTTCATCAAAGTAGTAATAACTTAAAGATGTTTTATGAAATAAGTACTGAATAGTCTTTACAGATTTCCCTRTACCAGGCTATAATACTGTATTATGTTTTGGCTGGTGTTCCAAGTTTGGCTCCCATGTGCCAAATGTTCCTTTTGCTTTTTTCAATTGATGATATAACTGAATACTGGTGAATTAAAACAGTTGGATTAACAAATGTGTAACATAAACAATATCTATGAGTTAAACTTTGAGTATTTGGTATAGATTCAATCCTAGAGTGTCTGGAAATCATAAATTGAATCTCTCCTTTCAAATGAGACCTGGTGAACTGTTAAGCAGCACTGAATTTGCGTAGGATTGGTTTGGTTTGGTTTTGATTTCATTTTTTTTAAAGGCCAAACACACAAATTGCAGTGGGAACTTCATAAGAATAACACTCAGTGTGTTGTTTGCCCTTTGCGGAAATTCTCTGAAGTCCAAACTTGTAAGCATTAACTTAGACAGTGATTAAAAATTGCTTCTAATGCTGAAGATTCTGTTATGGCATCATTGATAATTTGTATATATTTAAAATGTGGTTAAAAGCAGTCAAGCTTTGTACCATGCGACTAAGGTTAAAATGGAGATCACTGTTTTTTTCTACTCCAAAGATCCATCTTACTTCACAAAATGCTTTTGGAGATCTTTAGTGCTTGTATACGTCTTGCTGCGCATAGCCAAGCATCTCTGACTCTTTGGTGACTAAACTTCAAGGCACTTTTCATTCTCTCATGTGAGATCAGGAACTTGAGGCCTCTTCTAAGTCAAAATAAACGCAGATATTCCAAGCTGCAGTTTTGGTGCATACCACGTTATCGTAATCAAGGATAATCCAGAACCACAGCATCAAGCGTATCTCGTTTCACATTACAGAGTCCTCGACCTTTCGACCATCCAGCCTTCTCCAAGGTGATGCCTCCTGTCTCCTGAGACGTTGGAAAACCTAGTTTGGAAGAAGAGTAAAGATACAATTGATGCTGAACTACGTGAGTCCTCAGATTATTTTGTTTACGATAACGCTGTTTGCACCATAGATTTCTATCCAGCTCAGATTGCACAACAGTTATTATCTCAGAGTTCCTGTGCAGTGGGGTTTCTGCAGTGGAAATCTTACTCATATGTTTCCAGCAGAAATGATTATGTTGCAAGGATTGGAGACTTCTGTAAAGCACAATCAAATATTAGGTCAAGGATGCAGAATGAACAAAACAAGGAGCATATGGAGCTCCAGATTTTGTTCTGTTTAACTGATAATACTTTTTCTTTCAAAGATCTGAACTGCTGAGAGAATATAGTAGTGCATGGATGTGAAATCTGCTGTTAAGACTTCTCACCTTACCTCTTTTGCTATTTCTGCTAATCTCGGTGACAGATGCTGCTGGATAAATTGATGCAATGAGATCACTGTTGTGTCCACAGAAAGGGTGGAACTGCTGGAGGGTAAACTTCCCAGCTGTATTCAAAGCATGGTGATTTATCGGTCTCTTTGTGAAACACAGACTTTTAAACAAAGAAGTCCAACAGACAGCATTTTTCTAGTCTGTTCTAGGACTATTTTAGGGAAAATTACCAGGGCTCGGTTTTGACTTGCTAAGAGTAAGAAAGTGGATATGTGCTTAATTTTTTTTTTAACTGAAACATTAGAGCATTTGGGGTAGATATTTGTGAACTAATTTCCAAGATATAAAGGTGAAAAGGAGGTGTATGAGGAAACAACTTCAGTTTGCTGCTGGAGCTGATTTATGCTTCCAGTAAACATGCTGTGTGTGAAGGATAGCTTTTCAGCAAACATAAGTCATTTTCATTTCTACGGAAAGAGAACCTCTTTTCTTTGGGGAAGAGATGTTTTAGTGATAAGACATGAATTTATTTGGCCTTTTAAGTATGGGTTCTGCAGTAACCTGATAAATTCTCTTTAGAGTTCTGAGTAGCAGAAGGCTTATATGTGTTTGAAAACAGATTAACTTTCACTAAGGAGAAATTACTTATGCTTTTAGTTGTTCATATTATAGAACTGTAGTGATGTGTGGACTTTGAAAAAATATTTTGATGCAAAGCATGAGATACTCCCCTGATAAATTAAAGTGTTCTTTGCATACAGTAGTTATACAGGAGAGCCTGCGTACTGATACCACAGTGTTTCCTTTCATTAGACTATCCATTAAAGGCATGCAGTAGTGTTTTAAACCTAAACAAAGCATCGCTTTCTGCACATGGAAACTGAAGAAAGTGTGTTATATATTGGACACTGGTTTCATGCATTCAATTCAGTCCAGCTGCATTGGGTGTACAGGGATGGAGACGAGCTTAAAAAGTGATAGCCTAAAGAGGTACAAGGGAGGAAAGTATTTTCTCAGATTAAAATACATTTTTGCAAAATCACTGTTAAATTAACTGAATCTCAGAGTAACTAACAAACACGTTTACATTTTCTGTGCCCTTCCCTGTGTGCTTGTTGGAAAAGGTGAAAGATACTGTTCATATAGACTTGTGCCTTCTGAGTTATCTGGTAAGCGACCTGCCTGTAACACCTCGGGTGAAGTTCTCTGTGAATGAACTCCACAAAATTCCATAGGCTGAGTCGGAATTAGGTATCTATAGTAAGGAATAATTCAGGCTTCCAGAGTTTTTTGGAGTATGTTAATTTGCAAACTTGTTTTTTTTGCTGTGAAACAAGCTTTAATTATTTTGACTTATTCCGACTCTCCTAAAACAGTTGTTTGACAGACAAATGTTGCTTTGAATAGTGAGGCTGACTTTTATAGTCTTAAAAATACATTAAGCCTGCAGCCCCCACCGCAATAGATCTATCAATAAATGAGTTGTAGCTTTTTCTGTAGAGGCACAAGTAGGCAGAGATACAAATGCATCAGTAAGTGAAAGCCTTCCAATATAAAATAAGGGATAGTATRAGGAAATCAACTCAGTTGCTTATCAAAATGTGATCTTCTCTCTCTTTCAAGAGCCAAGGATGAAGCGGCGAGCATCAGACAGAGGAGCTGGGGAAACATCCACTAAGGCAAAAGCTCTTTGTACAGGGATTTCTGGAAATAATGCCAAGAGAGCAGGCCCTTTTATCCTAGGTAAGCAGGGAAGGTTTTCTTCAACTTCAGTTTTCTAGGTAGAAAGCCACTGATTACAAAACTGAAAATAAAAGAAATAATAAAATGAGGCAAAGCAGATGTGYGATTTAGGTTCTTACATCAGAATGAAATTCATCTGATGTTAATAAAGCAGCATTAGTCAGAGCTTCTGTACCTAGGAGATTTGAAGTATTAATTTAGGAAGGCAGATACAGCTTTCTACATAAATGCAAGCCCTTGTTTTTTACTTTTTTCTTTAAACTACATTTTAAAACCTTCTTTATATAAAGTTAATTCAGGAGATTGTTAGAGCTGCAGGGATATGTTCAATTCCACTTCACTGGAATATACTGGAAAATCACCATATAGACAACTTCATAATGCAATATGGCATTAGTAGAGATACATGGCAGGGCAAGACCACTGTGCTAGCTTTTGAGAGCTGTTGTTAGGTTAGGACTGGTTATGTAAAGTGCTAAGAATATGATGAACTTCACAGGTAGAAAAAAAAGGATAATCAATTAGAAATGAATTGGCTTAAACTGAATTGTAGAGATTGTATGTTAACCTAAAATTTGGACTAATCTGTGTATCTAAGCAGTTCCTGCAGAGGTGGCAGTTAGGTTTAGAGGTTTGGTAATAGTTCTTTGCCATGGGTGTTGCTAGTAAATGCAAGAGCCATACAGCTTAGGCATGCAGAAATTTGTATTT
>NW_028186513.1:56705-62298 GCF_003343005.1 Rhea americana | reverse complement strand
CTAGATTTCTCTGCAGTGAACAAATGAAACACTGTCCAGGAAAGTTTCAGAACTCAGTATCTTTTTTGTTTCCTTTAGATAAATACAAATTATGGAAAGACACTTAGTCTCCTGAAAAAAGGAACTTGTTTTAAACTAATGTAAACTGTATGACGCTTAAATGCTGWTGTAACACTGAATTAGTCATTGCTGCTTGAAGGAAAACAAGTGTGTTTTTGCTTTGTGCTGTTAGGTCCACGTTTAGGCAACTCCCCTGTGCCAAGTATTGTTCAATGTTTGGCAAGGAAGGATGGGACAGATGACTTTTATCAGCTAAAGGTAAGCACAGTGCAAGGGTTCCAAATCTTCAGTGCTCCCTTAACTTTTGCTCTCTTGACTGAACTGCTTGCATTAGGGAGTTTGCAGTCTGGACTGGTGTACTCTAGGAACACCTACTTGAACTTCCCCTCACAGAGCAGTTCTGCCAAACATAGATTTGGTATCAGGATTACCTCTGAGACAAGGCCTCTGTGGCTGTTGTTCTCACAGAGTTGCATGATGGTATCCTGAAGCCTTCTGACCTGCTCCAGGGTACTTAAAATAGTGGCAGCACCCAGAGGAAAAATCACTTGGGATGGTTGCAGAAAGCCACCTGATGTGCTTTTGTGTGTTAACCAAATTTCTACTATACATTCTGCACAGATGGTAGTTCAAACAGGTTTGTGGCAAGTATGTAAATGTTAGAGTAACTACATTCACATGTGAACACTTAATGAGCTGGAGGTCTGGGGACATCTGAGTTTTCCTGGGAGTTGTAAAGGTCTTTTCTCTTTCCCTGAAGATTCTGACCTTAGAAGAAAGGGGTGACAAAGGAATAGAAACCCAGGAAGAACGACAGGGCAAGATGCTGCTGCACACAGAGTATTCTCTCCTTTCCCTTCTCCACAATCAGGAAGGAGTGGTTCATCATCATGGGCTCTTTCAGGTACAGCTGGTCATCATGCAGGCTGGGGGAATGCCAGTAATTGCTATTAGCGTGAGCACCTTTTGTTTAATGTACAGTTCATGCTGACCTTGTTAAGAATTACCAGCACGTAACCATGATTAATCACTTCTGCTTCAAACAAGCAAGTTTGTGACAGGGGCTTTTAAACGTTAAACGTGATGGAAAGGGTTTGTGATTTGTGAAAAGATTTGAAAATGGAACAGGTACTAGATAACATGCCCATTGACACTCTTTCCATTGTTTAATGGCAATTCCTGTGATAATTGTGCTTGAGGCCTTCTAAATTTATGTAGCAGAGATACTCTAGTATGGGTCACTGCTTCACAGAGAGGAAAATGACTGTTTTACTAACAAATTAATTTGTGTTAATAAAGCATTCTTTTTTAGAATTGAACTTCTGATTTTCAGTCTCTGTTTGATCTGGTTTATGATGATGTGGTAGGAGAGGACAAATTGCCAAGAAGCTGTTTCAGCAGGTTAAAACAAACTAGTAAATGTGCTAATTAATGTAAAATCATCTTGAATTAATGAATTGCAGGACTTAACACCTTCAGAACTATTTATGGAATATAATGGACTGATAGGAGTTATCAGTTTGGATGTTGGTATTTCTTTATTTGCTGTTAAAGTTCTATCTGCAGGCTTTTTACCTGAGCCCATCCATGTTACATCTTAAATAAACCAAATGTCCAACTCGATTGTGTCCTGTTTAATGTTATGAAAGAACACCTGATTCTGTCTTAAGATTTTGTTCTTCTCATTTCTTGTTTATGTATTGGTCTCTAGCATTCACAGATTCTCTACCACAGAGTTCTATATTTTTTCCCCTAGGCTTTTTCTGAAGATATATATCAATATCTTTATTGCATATACATATTTAGAATCAATCAATACAGGTTTTTCTTTGACTTCTTTAAGTGGAGATTTTGTCTTATTACTGAAATCCCAAGTCAGCACAAAGGTTAAGCTCTGTAGCTGTATTTGCTTATTTTGAGATTATCATGTAGTTGTTTATTTTCTAATGTTCTGTGCTTTTATACATCTATATGTGTGTGTGCGTGTATATATACACACACACACACACACACACACACACACATATATATATCCAGGTAGCGTACCAGAACTATGGTTCATTTCTTTGTCTCCCCGTAGGACCGAGCTTGTGAAATTATAGAAGATCTAGAAGCCAATAGAATGGTCAGAAAAATGAAGAAGCGCATTTGTCTTGTGTTAGATTGTCTCTGTGCTCATGATTTCAGTGACAAAACAGCAGATCTCATCAATCTGCAGCATTATGTCATTAAAGAGAAGAGACTCAGTGAGAGAGAGACAGTTGTGATATTTTATGATGTGGTACGAGTGGTAGAAGCATTACATAAGGTAAGATCTTTGTTATTCCTTTCAGCCCTGGAAGGCTTGCAGTTTTCCCACATCAATAGGGTTGTTTGTTGTTGTTTTTTGTTTTTTAATCTTCCTTGTGCAGGCAGTGGAAATGTTAAAGGATGGACGTTTCGGCTGTTTCCCAATAACAGTGCTCTGCACAAGATAAGACCTTTTGCACCAAGCTGTAGCAGAGCATTCCCTTCCCCTCCCCTTGAGTTTCCTGATGATAACATAACATTGGTTGGCTGTGAAGAGAGGCCAGCTGGACTAAATGCAGATTGGGTGAATGATCTGCAGTATTAACCTCAGAAAGGGGTGGTTGAAGAGGAGGAGAGCAGAGGCTAATCAAATGTAGGAAACACTTCAAGATGTTTCCTTTTGAAGTGGTATAAATCATAATGCAAGAATTGATTTTTGAGATTAAACCTCCAGCTACAAGTTTGAGATCAATGAACTAAACATTACTGTTACAAAAAGTAGATTCTACTGATGTTTGACCTTTTATCCTCAAAAAAAGAGACATCCATCCTTTCTTAACAGAGCAATTAAGCATATATCTTTTGAGAAATGTTCCATATGGGGGTCTTACTGAGCTTGGACATTGGATTTCGGGCCTATTAATTTAATTCAAGACTGTGTATCCAAATTAGCAAATGTGCTTATTCTGCCCTGATCAGAATTGAAGATGAAATATGCAAAGTATCTAGGATACAGCCTGACTAGAAGCCTTAATCTACATTATTATGAAGTGCCCCCCTGTGTTAGATATAGGACTGTGGGCATTATTATACTTTTTTGCCTTGCTCTTCAAAAGCCAATGTCTTCAAATTCTGGGTTTTTTTAATAGAACCGGCATTAAATTCTGCCTTTTAAAAGTTAYTAAAAAAAGTGTCYTATCTTCCTTAGTTTGTATTTAGAAGAAGCCAAACTGGCTAAGATGATGAGCCTTTCCCACCTGTATTTTTTAGCCTGAGAATGAAGACAGCATGATTTTGAAGGATAAGGAGTTTTTGGCTAAGTATCGAGTTTAGGGTTATATAGCAAATGTGCTTTTGTTTATGTTATACTGATATATATTTTACAGAAAAATATTGTGCACAGAGACTTGAAACTCGGAAACATGGTGCTAAACAAAAGGTAAGTCTTTTGGAGAGCTGCTGTTCTGGCAGTTGTTTTATGTTTTTTCCCTTCAAGCAGAAATTTTTTTGGGGAGCACAGTTGAAGGTAGTGCTTGAGCAACTGTACCAAAAGGATGAAAGAAACAGAAAAAAGCTGAGCAAAAATGCAAGTTTAGCTCAAAGTTGCATGAGTTAATCTCAAATGAATTGAGTCAAACGCAGATACTTTGCTTTTCCACCAAACTTAGAATGACTTCATGGTCAGCATCTACTTTCAGATTCTAACTTCTGAAAACTCAGAACAAATGCATACCAAAAACATCTGGAAACACCAACTCTCTATAGACAAAGCTTAGTGAAATTGAATTGAAAAATTCTGTTGGTAAAGAGTCACATATGATTAAGCACTCTTAAAAACTGTTCCTTTAACAGCTAGTGTCCAACACTGTCTTCCCACAGTTCTTAAGATACCTCTTAAGGTATSTCCATGAAGATATGACAAAGACTTGTCTTTTGTCAATTACACCAAATTAGTAATYCTGATTTCACGCTAAAGAATTCATKCTGGRTGTATTTGAGCCTGAAGTCTTCCATGATCTTTGTTATACTGGAAACTGTTAACTCACCTTGCATTTCATGTTTGCTTCCCAAATTAATTTGAGCCYACAGTATTGAATCTGAGGAGTTAACTCCAAATGGACACTTGAGTGCTAGTATTGATTCAGGTGCTCTATGAGTAAATCAAAATAACCATTMTTTTTTACACTGTGGATGAGGGTTTTTGAAGGTTGTGTTCTGGAAGGCAGTGTTCGTATTTTGAATGATTCGTGGTCTGCATAATAGAAGGTGTTAGTGTAGGTGGTCATAATGGTAGCTTCTGGCTGTAAAATCTCACTTCACAACTTTTGRCAGGTAGCAACTGTTTTCTGACAGGCTAGAGACACGCTAGGAATTGCAGTGAAGAYAAACTTATTTCATTAGGTCTGTAAAGGGATGGAACAGGTCTTAGTTTTATCGCCATTTTTATCTAGTTAAGATTATGCGTGTTGGTGTAGGAAAGATGAAACGTGTCAGAGAGACCTGTATTTTTGTGGGGGCAGAGATGTTCGGATGTTGAACTGCGCTTCTCAGAGTTACTCGTGTAGGGGAACTCTGATCAGACTAGCTTGAAGTGCCACTGTTTGCTATTGAGACAAAACTATAAAATCAAAATTTCACTAGTTTACAGACTGGACTGTTGTTTGGTACCTATTTGTCCCTGATTCTGCTAATCTTTATTTCATGTTTTGTCTTTTCTCTGCTTATTGTAGATTTCATGACTAAGATCTTTTTGATAATTTAAGCACAAGACAGACTGGAATCTGGCTAATTGTGGTGGGGGATTACAGGGGTAATGGGAATAAATGGGCAGCAAAGGAAGTCTGAATTTGGAGCGCAGTGGGAAGTAAGGCTTTTGTAACCTGTGAACTCTCCTATCTCTGCTTGTTTACTGTGCTGCTCTTGCTCTTCAAACTATAGTTCCTCTGAATAATCATAATCATTTGAAGACTCCATTTAGAAGATACTCAGCAGTAGTATGATAACTGAACTAATCCATTTGGAGGATGTCAGCTCAGCTGTGTTTATCTTCACATGCTGTTTTAGCCCTTTTCCTTGCTGCATAACAGCTTTTAGCGCTTGTTGTCTTATGATGTTTGTGGGACTGCTTTTGTTCGTTGTGCTTTCAGCCTAAGCCTTTTTTTGTCATTGCTTTTTATGATCTATTGGGAATTGCTTAAACTTCTTGAATCAGCTTTCACTGTGAAAGCCACCAGTACTGTTACTTTGAGCAATGTAAATGTTAGCTGCCTCTGATGGGTCATGTCTGTGCCTTGGACATGCCCTGGCTTTAGTGGGAAATGCATGCATTTAGCACAGGACACCTGCTCTGGAAATGAGAAGGTGAAAGGGAGGGTTTCCTTAATCTGAAATACAGGAGCATGAATTTACAGTCCCTTCCCTGGCTGCCCACTTACTCTGGAGAAAGTGGGTGCCTGCATGCCATGGAGGGTGGTGTGGCTCCTTCCCTTTTCCTAGGGGTAGGAGGTGCAAATTAAGTTCCTAA
>NW_028186513.1:43854-56665 GCF_003343005.1 Rhea americana | reverse complement strand
AAAAAAAAAAGAGAGAGAGAGAGAGAGAGAAAAGGAGGGGGGGGAGCAGAGCATCAGCCAAAAAGGGTCATCACTGAAGTGTGACTCGCTCATAGCAAATGATGCTGATGCAGCTCTGATTACTTCTCTTTCAGTCCTGTTGGGATGAGTTTGATTGTTGTCAGGGAATGAGGCCATGGTTTGTCTGCAGTTAAGCTGTAGAAAACTGGTCACCAGTTTCAGTAGCAAATACGAACTTTAAAATTTGCCAAAGGATACCAAGGATCTTTTGACTTCAGTCTTTTCCTGATGCTCATTCTGAACTGCACTTTTGCTTGGGCAACTGGCTTGCTGTCCAGGAGAACCTTGCAAAGAGGCTTCTCTCTCTGCAGTGAAGTTGGACCTTCTGTCGTTGCTTTCTCRCTTGTCCCCAAAACTTAGCGCAGACTCTGCAGCTGGATGAATATCAAGTCTGTTTTGAAGAGAATTAGCCAAGGCTGTGTGTGGAGTAATTGTCCTAGTTTTTTACAAGGTCTGCTGGTTGAAATTAGACACCTCAAAGCAAAAGCAATTCTAAAATATTAATTTCTAGAATATGGTGAATAGCACAGGGCTTAATCTGCAGATTTAAAAAGACACCCGTGTTGAAGCCAGTGTAGATGTCAGTCATCTTTAGTTTGAGGTTTGACTGCATTTTAAAATAAGAGCAGGCTTACATTGTGTTTCGAATTGCTTCCCAATGCATGCAAGTAAGCATTACACTGCTTCCTGCTCTTACATCTGGCTTGATGCGACAGTCCCAGCTCAGCCCATCTACACAGCTCATTTACCTAACCAATAGATGTTATTGTGACCTCTTCTACCATGCTGAGAGCACTGAAGTGTGGGTACTCGTGATGTTTGAGAGTATAGTGATTTATGGCAGCTCCCCCTTGAGCAGCATTACACCTGCATGATTCTACTGTTCTGCTCTGGCCCACGCATGTCCACTGCCCTGTTCTGCTGGGCAACACCTGGGAGCCATTTGCCTACATGCCGTTTAAGACTTGGGAGTTCTGTGATCTCTTTAATTTCACAGTGCACTGAGAAGTTATAGTTTCATATTAGAGCTCTTTAACCCATTTCAGGCATAAATCTGCTCCTGTGTAATTTAGTTCTAAACTAGCTTGGAATGTTTTTATATTGGCTCTTATTTTTTCCACAGAGGTAGTTGATTGCTTCCCTGTTGTTTTTTGTGCCACATGGATGTTCAGGGATTAATAAGATCACTTATTAAAATTGAAAAAATACAGCTGGGGTTATATTCCTGAAAAAAAATGCAACAACCTGTAGCAGAATTAAGGGGTTAAAATGCCTGCAATAAGAGGGGTAAAAATTCTGTGACTTCATAGCTTTATTATAGCAATCCAGAAATCTGCAAGAGGACAAAAGTTTTATGTACATACATACATACATATACATACATATATATATGTATGTATGTATGTATAAGAAGTGTTAAGCAGCTCTGTTCACATAACTCGCTCTTCGTGCTAAATGAATGCCCAGCTCTGCAGTCTGTAGTTTAATCATCAGCAGCGCTAAATCTTTGACTGCTACACTGCTGTGTTTCTGCTAGCAGTAAAATACTTATCTAACGAAGTTCTTATATCTACTCTGTATCTGCTTGAAATAGCTTCCTTGTTCCCATTAGCTGTTTTGATGCAAGCCATGGTTTGTTGGTTTATAATACAGTAATGTCTGACGTGTCTTCAATGCTGCCCAGATACAGGAGGGCCCAGGCCTCCCTGCGCGGAACAGACAGCACCAGTGGGGCATGGGCTCGGCACAAAGGAGAGAGGAGGCCAGTGATACCATTCACTGTTCGGTGGCTCCTTGGAGTTTATAGATGTCTTAGTTTATATAGTTATTAAATTGACCAAGCTAGTTCCAGTTCAGGTACATTGCTGTATTCTTTCAAGTAAATTACTGTAGAGGCTAATTATTTTGCACTAATTTTAAGAAGAAGTGGAGTTTGTTGTCTTTCATACTCTGTCCAGTTTTCTGTGGAGTGAATAAAAAAAAATGGAAGGGTTTGGATTTGCAGGTTTCTAGAGTCTGCCCAAAGCATGTAGACTTGCTGTGGTCACAGCTGGCTTTTTGTCCTCCCTAAGTCTGTTCAAAGGCAATCAGATTTTGCCTATCGAAACAACAGCTGGTGGTTTTCAGGGCCACCTGTAAATTGTTCTGGATTGTTTCTAGTTAGTTATTGTAAGATATATCTCCTATCTCTTGCTTGTTTGAATCTCCTGCTTGCTAGGAAGAAGCAGACCGAAGTTGCTGCTTCAAGTGCTTCCCTCCTGTTCTGGGCAAAGTGTAAGGGGGAAGGTATTTGAAGCTGTGTCAACATATCTGTCAAAGTCATTCTTTGTACTATGTGGTACACTTGCTTTTTACTGGCAAGACCATCAGCTGGTAAGGAAAACCTGCTTGTAGCCTCTAAAGCAATGAGTCATTTGAAAGGGTGGGTGAAGCTTAAGAATAGATTACCATGGAGAAGACCAGTCATCTGGACTGATAGAAATGTATGTTCTGTTCCAGACGTGCTCACGAAAGACGGCTAGGTCTTTTCTGTTGGCTGGAGAACAAGGCTTGGCTATGCATCACTCTAAACGCCAAACCCTGCATGTTGTTCTCATGGGCTAATGAAAACCCTCCAGATGTTGTCCCCTGGGAGATGCACACATTGAAACCTCCCTGAGTCAAGCTCCCAAGTAGACAGAGCAGTAGTAGATCTAATTTGTAGTTAAAAAAAAAAATCCAACAAGTTTCAGTGACTGAAAATGAAGTAATCTTGAACATTTTTGTGTCTTTCAGAACGCTTGGTGCTTTGAATCTTTRACAAATCCTGGAACTTGTTATTTGCTAAGGAGGTCTCTTGATAGTTGAATCGAACACTTCTTAAACACAACTCTGTCTTAATAATCAGCTCTCCACTGCCAACCCACACATAATTTTATTTCACTTGTCTGTTAAATTTGCTGGAAATATTTCTTGGTTATTTTGACTGATTTAATTCATGCTCTCAGACCCTAGATGTGTAATACTTTCAAGAATATAGAAATCTTCTATACAGTATTTTTCTGCTCAATCCTTTAAGTTATATTTTAAGAGCCAAATTATCCAAGTGACATGGAAGTTTTAATATGGCAGTAATTTTGTAATGATCATACTTTTCCTTGAAAAGCTGCTAATTTGGAGTAGGCAATACTGTGGGGAAATAGCAATATCTTATTACAGAAATTGCACATACCTGCAGTTCTCACCTTTTATGAAATACTTAGCTATGAGGTTTTTGGTATTGATTAAACCTTCTCTGTTCTGCATACCTTCCTGTAAATAAGAGTTCTGGAGATCAGGGGAGAATGCTATGGGAAACTTGTTGTGGGATTCTTAGGTAATGTAAGTGGCTATACTGAATCTCATCAAAGGTCCTGTAGCTCAGCATCCTCTCTGAATGACCTGCTGGAGAGCATAGACAAGTAGTGCACAGGGGCGTAAATATGGCAGCCCTTTCTGTAGTGTATCTTCCCTCAGCTTACAGAATGTGTTGTATGGAGAAAATACCCTTAAAGATAGTAGCTGAGAAGAGTAGGAGAGTATCTGCTGTTAAAAGAAACACTTACTTGCTTAGCAGTGATGCCCTGTGTGGTCAGCAAGCACGTAAGTGCAAATCCTGGTGCTGCTGATCCCTGCAGGCTGCTGTGCTGTCAGATGTGTCGTGGGAGGCTGTCCACTGTGTGGCTGCAAGGTGGGCAGGTTATTTGAGCAACCTGTGCACTCATGTGCCACTCAAGTCTGATGTAGACTTCGTCCATACCTGCAGAACAGCTTCTCTATTCCCTCTATAAAAGAATCTTACAAGCAATGTTGACTTGTGCAGAATCTCTCCAGCGGGATGGAGTTGATCTTATAACCACGTTTATAAGCCCACAGCTTCAAGCTTTCCCAAAGCCATGTAGACATCTTTGGTTCACATTGTCTGGCTCATGGCATAATGGTCCTTATTCACTGATACCTTCTGATTCTCCCCAGGACTCACCGAATTACCATAACAAACTTCTGTCTTGGAAAGCACCTAGTGAGTGAAGATGATCTGCTAAAAGACCAGCGAGGGAGCCCTGCCTACATCAGCCCGGATGTACTTAGCGGTAGGCAGTCTGCTTCATTCCTAAGCAGGAGTTCAAAGCCCCAGCACTTACTACTGTTGTTTTATTTATTTGTGGCTCTTGTCATTAAATGAAAACTATTTCTGTTCCCATATGAAATCTGCCTTCTAAGACCCTCTTAATGAGGGTCCAGTTATAAGACCTACTTTCCCAGCTGGAAAAATAAGCTGTAGAGGAAAAGAGATGAGTAAAAACTTTGTCTTAAGGCTAGTCTGAACTTCAAAGATAATTAAAAGCTGCCTGCCTGTTCCTAAATAAGTCCAACTGCAGACAAGATATTCGGTTTCCCATGTCTGAATTTTGTTCCTGGGGCTTGACTTAAACAGCAGGTCAATCCCTAGGCCTAAGAGACAATCAGTACAAATCCCACTATAATGTCAGTTTATTTCAAGCAAGTACTGTAAGAGGAGCAGTTGCTCCTGTTGCTGCTCCTTTCCAAAAGGGAGTTATTGACTCCCCAGGCACTTCTAGACTGACTGAGGAGAGTTATTTAAAAAGAATGACCAGACTGGCAGTTCCTCTGGACTATGTCTTGTCTCCAGCAGAGGCCTTAAGCAGATGTCTAGGAAGGAACAGATTTTCCTAATGTTCTCCCACTTTTAAGTGTGTTGAGTGCATGAAACCTTCAGAAACAAATTCAGTTTCTGTGTATTTAATTGCCTTCAGCAGGTTTTTCCCATGAGCTCTAAAGTGTGCTATAATACTGGTTGCTGGATGCTGTAAATGGATGATGTGAAGCTACATAAAACTGTGGACGTAGTGTCTTTAGCACCAACTATTTTCTGTTTGTGTAAGTCTAAACTACATCGGGCAGCAGCACTCGCTGATACACATGTAGCAGGAGTGGAGTCCAGAATCCGTGGCCATCTTCATATGGCATTTGTTTGTGAGAGGATAAGCTCTGGAATACTGAAAGCACCTCTGCAAAAGATCAAAATTATTCATTACTGGTCTTGATTCTCTACAGTTACTGTATTTAAGAAATACCCTCAGATGGAGTTAGTCTTTTCTGTGCTTATTTCAAGACCCAGTGGAATCCCCTCGGTGTATTTGTTGTCAGGGTTACAGGCAGCAGCAGTGGCTGCAGCTGAGCTCTTCTGTTGTGATCTGCCAGGCAGGTTTGATGCTGCTTCCCTCTTGGGCAGGACTCAGCCAGGAAGGGAGGCAGGAGCAGGCTGGGGAGACAGAATGTGTGTTTTTTGCAGGCCTTTCCTGTTCTTCAGGATATCCTGAGGCCCCTGTAACCAGAGGGATGATATGAGCCAACTGCTCTGCAGGAGCTTGGAGCAGTTGTAACTCAACTAGCTAGTGTCTGGGAAAGTTTGTATGGAGCTCCTCCTCCTTGCTAGGCTGGGGTACCATTCTCTGTCCTGGATTTCAGCCCTCTACACCCTGCTTGCCAGCACAGCACTACTGCAAACACCAGTGTTGTTTTAACAGCTCTGATGGGTGATCAAATGGCCTGTGTGGAGGCCTAGTGCCACAAGATACTGAATACCCTGATTTTACGAACTTCTCTGGGAGTTGAGACTGTTCAAGACACTGCAAGGAGCAGCCTAATTTATGGGGCTGCATCTTGCTGCAACCCTGGCTAGGCTGGTCTTCAGATGCAATCATGCTGCACTCTGCCTCCACCAGGACRTGTGTAGCCCTTCCCATTTGGGGCTCTGTGCAGCGCAATCCTCTCTTCTCTTGAAGAAGCTGTTCTAAAATGGTTCAGTTCTGTTCCCTTCCAAATCCAGAGGGAAGAGTTACTTAAGGACACTTCAAACTTCACCACCATCTTGAGACTCTGAGAGACTGTCCCTGGTACATAGGAACATCCCTCTGTCTGTATCACTAATATTTCTGTGTAAAAGGAAGCTTAAAAAACCCAAAGAATTAATCATTGGTTTAGRTCTCCAGGAGAAGCTGTCTTTTTCTAAGAGATGGCTTGCATTTTGTGGCTGCTGAAATGTCACTGCAGGAGAAGCTGGAGGAGGAGGGAGAGGTACCTTTTTTGAGCACATAMAGCAGAGAGTAATTAGTACAAATAATGAATGCTGCAGCAGTGAGTCACTATGTGAGTCAGAGGAAGTCATTCTCTTAATCCTGTGCTGTGGTACAGCATTGGAGTTTAATTTTTGACCCTCATGCAAGCTGCTGTTTGTTGATTTATTATGTGATTGAAGGGACTTTAAAGCAGTATTTCCATCTAGCGGATTCCAGGGCGTGCTGGGGTTGCAGCAGCGTTTTGGAATGCCTCTGCTGGGGGAGGAGTCTTCCCAGCGCTCCACTGCTTCACAGCAGGCTCCAGGGACTGTGTGCTTCAGGTCCTTTCTAGAGGCTGAGTCCCATCTCAAGAGCCTGAATCCAAGTGTGGAGGGCCTTAGTCTGCATTTCTGCTCACATCTCCTGCACAGACAGCTTGATGGGGACTGGTGTTAACCTTAGGGCACTGGTCACCGATGTTCTCTTACCAATGTATTCCTTTCAGGCCTTTTTTCTTGCCTCCCCATTTTGTTTGCTGGCCCTTAAATTCCTTTCTCCTTTGACCTGAATTTGAAAGAGATTCTTACTGTCTTTGAACAGGAAGGGCTGAGCAATTTAATCCTTTAAAAGGGAGCATGAGCAGAGGTTGCTTCTGTGCTTTTACTGTCGCTGGTGGACTGCAGAAGTCAACAGTATTGTAAAGCCTGTTGCTTTTGTGTCTCCTCCTTCCTACAGGACGGCCATACCGCGGGAAACCCAGTGACATGTGGGCGTTGGGTGTGGTGCTCTTCACCATGCTCTATGGCCAGTTCCCCTTCTACGACAGCATACCTCAGGAGCTTTTCCGCAAAATCAAGGCTGCAGAGTACACCATCCCTGAGTGAGTACAGCCTGTCCCAGGGTGGCCCTTCTCTTAATGTCTACACAGGCAGTGCTCTGCGCCTTATYGTGGCAGCAGGAGCTGGAGGGACTTTGGTCAAAGCCCTTGAGGGTCACAGCAGAAATCAGAACAAAGGCTGTGTATGCAGTAGACGCCAAAGAAGTAGTGGCTAAGCTGAGACATCTTGTACAAAGGTGAGAAAGGCCTCATGCTGCTTGAGCAGGGAAGCAACTGCCTGGTTAATTCTGGGATCTCCCAAGTCAGAGCAGTAGTAGCTCCTGCAGCTCCTGACCTGCAAGCTCTCAGCCTGTCCATTCTGTTGCTGACTTTGCCCACCTCAGACACTTGGCCAGCTGACAGTCAAATTCATCATGCTTTCTCTCTCCCAGGGATGGACGGGTCTCAGAAAACACTGTGTGCTTGATCCGAAAACTACTGGTCTTGGATCCACAGCAGCGTCTGACAGCTTCTGAAGTGCTGGATTCTCTCAGCTCTATCATAGCATCATGGTATGTTCAAGAGAAGAAAGACAGGAACAAAGAGTCTCTGGCCTCAAGTTGTATTATTTCAGCTGTGGTCAGCAGTCTGCTGCCAAACACAGGAGACCAGATGGACAATATGTGAGAACTGCAAAAAGGTTTTTAAATCCTGTATCACAAACATTTCCRTTTGGTTGGCAGGTGACATTGGTGGCTGCTGATGGACATAGAGTGGTTAATGCAAATGCAGGTTGTTGTAACAGCAGTAAAATTACCAAACAGTACTGGGGCACAGGAGTGCCTTTGCTGCTCTGTGCCACCTCTTCTCTCTCTGAATTTGACTCTTAAAGAAACAGGCTAATGGTCAGGAATACTGTAGATGTACATATAGATGCAACCAAAAGACAGTCATTTCCTACAGGTTTGTAATTAACCCTGCATTGTCAATTAAATAAAATTAGGCATGAGACCTGGAAGGGAAGAACAGGAGATAGCATTACAAATGGGTAAACTACTCCATTTGCAAGGTGAGGATGCCATTTAAGGGTAAAACTTACTCCAGGACTGGCATGAACCAACTGGGATGAGATTCTAGCAGCATGCTCCAGCAGAAAGGAGACCTGACAGTGTGTGTTCTGAGCAGCCCTCTATCATGAGCCATATGACTCTCAGTCTGTTCTACACAGTGTACTCYGGCTGAGTTCTTGTGCTGCTTGTTGATTCAGCAGTGAAATCTGTGATTTTTTAGAGTTGTGGCTGTTTTCTCTCCTACCTATGCAAGATACTCGAGTTCCACATCCTGCTTAAAAAAGACTCTGGGAGTTTTAACATGATTTCCTTCAGTGGAAGTTGACTGTGAATTTGGAATAGTGTCCTTCAGTAGCAGTCTAGCAGGCATCTAGACAGCATTGTGCTAATGTAGTGTGCCAGCAGTGGTCAGGCAGGCAGCAGTACTGTGACAAGTCTGTTGGGTGGGGGAGCTGGCACTGTGCTCTGAGTTTTTAATGATGTGTTCTCATCCCCAGGCAGTCTATGTCCTCGCTAAGTGGCCCTTTGCAAGTTGTGCCAGACATTGATGACCAAGTGGCTAACCCTGAAAACCCCCAAGAGGTAGGTGTGCAGGATAGTCACCCGTGATGCTGAGGCCGYACGCAAAGGAGCGGGTGTTCACTTGTGCTTTCTAGGGCCACATTTCCTGCTGAATCTTTGTCCTTGGCACCTGCACACCCTTGTGCTGCTTTTCCTTGCCCCTGAGCCAAGCCCATCTGCTATAGTAAGAAATGCTAGTCCCATGTGGCCCCTGAGCTAGTGAGGGGAGGATGGTGAGGACCCTGCTGTAGTAACTGCTCCAGGATGCTCTGCATCTTGTGCAAAGTAAAGGAAGGTCTTATGCTGCTGGGACAGAGAAGCAGAAGGTATCCAGCCAGCTGTGCTGMATGAAAGTGAGTTCAGCTGACACAAGCTTTGGGGCAGTCTGCTCTCCTCGAAGATGCATTCAGTC
The DNA here is from genome assembly GCF_003343005.1 of Rhea americana. Lineage (NCBI taxonomy): Eukaryota > Metazoa > Chordata > Aves > Rheiformes > Rheidae > Rhea > Rhea americana. The sequence continues at coordinate 47,647 of NW_028186513.1, read as the reverse complement.
CCTTGTATGCAGCTGAGAGTTTGCACATGTTGGCAAGAGCCAGGAAGTGGTAGCAGCACTGGCTCAGCGTCCGCAGTGCCTCCTATAATGGGAGCAAACATCCTGGGTTTTTTGCCAGTGTTATTTTATGTTAGCAGGGATGGCCAGTGACCTCACTGCCTGGGGCTCCTCCTTGGAGCTTTTGCCTGTGGCACAGCAGCCAGGCAGGCAGCATTACCTTCCCTCTGCAAGCTCCCCCTCCACTGGGCTTAGCAAGGATGTGAGAATTGTGGTCCAACAGCTGCACTAACTCCTGAATRCTTGCCAACACTGGGGTGAGCTGCACCAAGACTGTGCCTGTAAGGTTCTCAGACCTCTGTTCCTGATGGCACCAGGGAGTCYTGTGTGGAAGTTCAGCAGCAGCTCCAGTTGAAGGTGTTAAGTTAAATTCTAGCTTTCCCACAGTAGTTCTGGACCATCGGAGGTGAATTATGGTGTGTRTTAAGAGAAATGTGAGAGGTACTTGCTGCCACACTTCCATGCTCTTTCAGACCAGCTCAACACAAGCACAATCTGCTGTGGGAGCACTGATCCTCACTGTGGCTCTGATGAGGCAATTCTTTTGCAGGTGAAGGTGACAGAGGAGTGCTCACAGTATGAGTTTGAGAACTACATGAGGCAGCAGCTACTCTTGGCTGAGGAAAAGAACACCTTGCACGAGGCCAAGAGCTTCCTACAGAAGCGACAGTTTGGGAACATCCCCTCTGTGCGACGCCTGGGCCATGATGCCCAGCCCATGAACCCTTTGGATGCAGCTATCCTGGCCCAGAGGTACCTTCGGAAGTAGCTTCCCACACATCTGAGAGCACAAGCACCATCCTGCAATCTGCCTTTCACGTCACCTACTACAGCTCAACAGCAATACTGGTGTCCYGTGATGGAGAATAATGTAGCAATTCCTTTGAGCTCTGTTAAGGGACACACTCACACTCACTCTGGAGGGAGAAGACTTTTGAAAAAGCTAGTTTTGAAAGCAGCAATCTCTTGGCATCTTCTGGAATCTTTGTTTTTAAATCCAAGCCTAGATGACTAATCTGCTTTTAATCATGACTTTGTAATCTACCTCTCTTGTCTTTTTAACCATGCTGTTCTCTGGATCGAGCAAAGCCTGTCAGAAAGGAGAAGATTACCAAGGATGAAGCCAGTTTGCTGGCACAAGCGTTGCGTCTGTGTGTAGTAAGGAGAGTCGGCTGATTGCATTCGCTCCATATGGTTTGAATAAGCTTAGATTTATCTGGGTTTCTTGAAAGTAAGAATTTCTTGAAACCTCCCACTTCCCTTCATCTGCATCAAATCTTTTTTTCTGTTTTTAACATACCACCTGGTTTAAATGTGTTGTCTAACCCTCATTGGCTTTGTGTGGRCCTCAGTGCACTGAGGCCTTCAATAAGCAGTACACAAACAACAGCCCAGTTGCCTGGTATGACTAATCGCTGTTTTTGAGAACACAGCCATGGTGTGAGACAAGAAYTGTCATTGCAGACAATCACTGCAATGATTTAGTCTTGTCCATAGTTATTTAAAGGTTTTGCAGAACTTGGCCCATCTTGGCCTTTGAGCTCTCTCTCACCTTTCACTGATTCTTTTACTTTCATAAGAATATATGATTTAATCTTATTTTTTTCAGTAGCTTATCTAAGGTGCAGTTAAAATTGCATTAATTGATTTAGCATTTTCACACTTCATTTGTGGTACAGATATAATATATGAGTTATAATGTGAAAAAGCTTCCCAGAATAATCTGCCTAGAATTAGAAAGGGGCTGGCTGAAGTCTCTACTGTATTTGTTCTCTAGCTTATCTTGCCATCCCAGTCTCACCGTGTAAACCTGGGGCTTCCTCTGCTGTCCCAGTGTGGTGCATAGTGCTTAGGCTGGAGAAGAATGTCCCAGTTTGTCACCTAATGCCACTAGAAGAGCATTTGACTGCAGTGAGAACAGGAAAGATTGTTTCTGAGCCTTATTTTGTGAACTGGATGCCTGTCTTGCCAGATTAACTGTTCTCACACAAAGATCTCATGGCTCACAGTGTCCCCCCTATTTTCTGCTCAGCTTGGAGGTTTTTGGCTGGCTCTGGCCCCTGGTCCTAGCGGGCCGCAGCAGTGTAGGCTCCAACATCACATGCAGCACCAAAGCGAGTCGGGTGCTGGGAGCCAGCCGGGTTTGGCACAAGGGGAGGTGCTAGCAGGGCTGGGAGAAGCTGCCCTGGCCTTTGCCCAGTCCCAGGAACAGGTGTCGACACTGGCCCTGCTCGTGGGGTCAGCTTTGCCGCCATCGGCGAAGCACCTCTTTCCTGAGGAGCAGTCTCCACTGTCAGCTACCTTACCTGTGCCCCTCGCGCTGGCGTGGCACAAATTACTCCCTGCTCTGCCCGTGGGCGCAGGCAGGGAGCGAGTAGCAGATTTATTTGTAGCTTGTTGCCTTCCCCTGCCTGAGGCTGGGGAAGCAGACTGCATCTAGCATATTCAAACCTACAGTTGTCTTCTGGGGGACTCTAGTAGTGGACACACAGGGAGTGACCTGAACCTCCTTGGCAGCGTTGGGCATTAGGTTCTGCCTCTGAACTCGCCAAAGCACAGGGACTGCTCGCAGGCAGTTAATCTGTGAACACTAATACAGCCTAGAACAGTTGCACCAACCCCAGCCAGTTGAGCCAGTAGCCTGAAGTCTTAGCCTTATTTATTTTTCAAGGCGATAGATCTATCCTTGCGCACCCCTGTGCGAAACTGTCGCCCCTCCGGTGCCGCCAGCAGCAGCAGCAGCACCAGCCCCAGGGCAGCCCCTGGGGCCAGACCCTCGCCCCGTGCCGGGGGGCTGCGGCTCCTCGGTGCCCGCTCTCCTCGCTGGGTTCTCTCCCGCTCCTCCCCAGCCTCTCTCCYTTCCTGGTTGTGCCCCCCTATTCCCCCCCCAAAAAAGTTAAAGCAATATTCTGGGGATGCCGCAAAGTTGTATGATACTGAGTATTCCGGCAAACGAGCGATCGCCAGTAAATTCACATTTGTATTAAAGCAAACTGGAAAAAAATGCGGTAGTGCATGGGAGGGTTTGAGCTGCTTCATCTGGTTTCTGTGGTAGAGATGTATGACATGCTGTAGAAAAGGATCCTATTGTAAAAAAAAACAACAAAAAACGGAAAAAGTTTGTATAAAGACATTATTTTTGTACTACATCGAAACTACTCCTGCATGTCGGCAATAAAACTTCATAACGAGAGCTGAGGCGCACAGCGACCACGAGGGGGGCAGCGGGCCGGGCCGGGCCGGGGGCTGCGGCGCGGCACCAGGGGGCGCTGCGGGGACGGGCCGCGCGCGGCTGCTCCGCACCGCTCCGCACTGCCCCGCACCGCACCGCCCCGCACTGCTCCGCTCTGCCCTGCTCTGCACCGCTCCGCACTGCCCCGCACCGCTCCGCACTGCTCCGCTCTGCTCCGCACCGCTCCGCACTGCTCCGCTCCACCCCGCCCCGCACCGCACCGCCCCGCACTGCTCTGCTCCGCACCGCCCCGCACCGCACTGCCCTGCTCTGCTCCGCACCGCTCCGCACTGCTCCGCTCCGCTCTGCCCTGCTCTGCTCCGCACCGCACTGCTCCGCTCTGCCCTGCTCCGCACTGCTCCGCTCTGCCCTGCTCCGCACCGCTCCGCACTGCTCCGCTCTGCCCTGCTCCGCACCGCTCTGCTCCGCACTGCCCTGCTCTGCTCCACCCCGCCCCGCACCGCACCGCCCCGCACTGCTCTGCTCCGCACCGCTCCACCCCGC
>NW_028186513.1:2483-41814 GCF_003343005.1 Rhea americana | reverse complement strand
GGTGCCCTTTGCACCGCTGTGCGGCCCTTGTCCCTGCGCCGCGGCCGGCTGCCCTGTGCAAACAGTGGGGCTGGGAGCGGGCGCCGTGCCCACGGCCAGCACGGGAAGCTCGGCCCGGTGCAGCCGATTCGCTTGGCGCCGCGTCCCGGAGGGGCCGTATCCTTCCTGGCCCGCAGGAAGGACGGCAGGGCCGGGCGCTGCGCTCAGCCCCATGGCCCCCCCCTCCTGTCCCCATCCCCGTCCCCCTCCCAGCAGATGCGGAGCACCCGGTGCCCGTGGCGGCCCTGAGTGCCGCCGGAGCAGGATGGAGCCCCGGCAGCGGGCGATGGAGCTGCTGAGCAACAGCATGGCCGTGTACGCCCACATCCGAGGTGAGCCGGCGGCGGGGGGCTGGGAGCGGCCCGGCAGCGGCGGCCGGACCCTCATCCTGCCGCCTCCACCCGCAGCCAACCCCGAGAGCTTCGGGCTCTACTTCGTGCTGGGCGTCTGCTGCGGGCTGGGGCTCACGCTGTGCCTGCTGGTGCTGCGCCGCTCGTGCCGGCCCCGCGCCCGTCGCCCGCCGCCCCGGCCCCGCGACGGCGACGACGACGACGATGATGATGAGGACGAGGAGGAAGAGGACACCGTCGACCGGGCAGCCTCCGAGTCGCTGCTGCCGGCGACGGAGCTGCCGCCGGAGAGCCCCGGCCCCGGGGACGTCGACGTCTTCGCCTCGGCCGAGGAGCTGGCGCGGGCGCAGCGGCTGGAGGAGCGCGAGCGCATCCTCCGCGAGATCTGGCGCAACGGGCAGCCCGACCTGCTGGGYGCCGGCCGCCCGCACCGCTACTGAGCCAGCTCGCCCCGAGCCCTGCCGTGGGAGCCGCCAGGCCCCGCGGACACGTTCCCAGGCCGCTTCCCTCCGCGGTGAGCTCCTGCCTTCCCACTAAATTTAGCCCTTTCCGGCGCCTGACCCAGCGTGTCGGCAGAGGGGGGAGCGGCTGTTTCCCGGCGCTGCTGGGCCGGGGGTGCCCGACCCGCTCCCGCAGCCCCCCCGTTTCCCCCCCGGCAGCCTTGCAAAAAATAGCCGCTTCCCAGGCCAGTCCCGTCCCGCCTCCACAGCCCTAACAGGATCCAGATGTTTTCCAGATGTTCTCCCAGCCCCGCGCCGCTGGCGGGATGCCAGAACAAGGGGGCCRGTGCCAGCACGCCGAGCCGGGGGCGGCGGATGCGCAGCCCCGCCGTGGGGCCGCCTGCCCGCGCCGCCGTGCACGTCCCGCTCCCACGGGAACCCCGACCCACCCCACGCGCTAGGCAGGGCTCTGCACCCAGAATAGTTTATTTTACACGGTATTTATAATGAAAAGGGGTTGCTAGCCATCCTCGGGGCGATGCAGCCGCCCGGCCCTGCAGCAGCACCGTGCCCTGCCGCGCCGCGCGGAGCAGGGCAGCCGCGGCGGGAGGGCACCGACAGGCCGAGCAGCACGGAGGGGGTGGCAGTGGCAGCTACCGTGATGCTGGGGACGAGCCCGGAGCAGGCACRGTGGTTCTGCAGGCAGCCGGGGGCTGCGGTGAGGCTGCCGGCCGGAGCCCGCTGGGCACAGAGAGCAGCAGCCACGCCGAAGGAAGTCGTGAAACTGCCGGGCAGAAACAAGGGAAGGGGAAGGGACTGAGCAGTGGCCCGGCGAAGCAGCCAGGCTGCCCTGGACTCAGCGTGGCCGGGGAAACCGAGGCAGGCAGCAGCTACGCTTTAGGCTGCAGGGAGGCAGGAACAACTTCCCCAGCTCCTCCGGAGGAGCAGGGCGACAGAGACTGCGCAGCCCCAGGGAGGGCCGGGGCAGCAGGCTCCCGCTGCTCCAACCCCCCCGGGCCCCCAGGGCAGCGAAGGCCCGTGGCAGGGAGGAGAGGGGCACGTGCGCGGGATGGCAGCAGGCGCCAGGGGAGGTGGGACACGAGCTGCCCGCAGTGCAGGGGAGGCTGCAGTTCTGGTTTCTATTGCTGTGCGCGGTGAGGCCCATCGCTGCATGCCTGCAGCCTTCACTACATAGGGGAAGCAAAAGCTAAACCATGAAGGGTCCAAAACCTACAAAACACAAGCTGCACAAGGGACCACAAGTCCCTTCGGAGAATTCAAGTGCCAGAAAGAGGGTGTTAGTGGTACATCTTCATCAAGCAGGCCTGGTCACCCTTGGTCCAGGCCAACACTATGAACATGCTTTTAAACTGAAGCCCTTTAAACATGGCAATACGGAACCAAGGTAAAACAAAGAAAGTGGCTGCTGCTTTTTGTGCAACTGGCCCAGAGACATCTCATGTCAGGTGCTAATTCTAAATTAGTAATGGAGTCTTGTTTATTGTAGACTGAAAGAATTTGTTCCTTCCTTAGGTTTATTAATTTGAGCTGAGGGAACAGTGTCTCAACAGCTCAAATTCAAATGCAAAGGGAAATGTGAACTGTTAGTCTATGCTACTGTCTCCACTGCTATTTGCTAATACTGTTAACTAACACGAAGTTAAGCATGCTTTTCTGCAGTGTAGACAGACCCCCAAAATTAAGCACAAGCTCTGCTGCTGGACACACCTAACATCACACTTGTAAATCTCAAGCAACAAGGAGCTAAGTGAACTATAACCTTCCTGTGAAGTAGTAGCAGCAGTGGAAAAAACTGACACCAGCAAACGCAGTGACCAGCCCACTCAGGTACAGTGGGCAAGCAGTCAGGTTTAGCAGTGGCATAAAAGGAGCCTTGGTCTTCAGGGAGGACTTCAGTTTTATGGGATGCATGTAGCTGTTCTTCCTCTTAAGTCACAAGTGTGATATGCAACCTCTACTTCAAGGAGGAATGGGGAACCTGGCCCAGGGCTGTATGCATCATTTCCTCCCTTCCCCCACGCAATTACTTTTWACAAAGGGGTTTAAAAGGTCTCTAAAATGCTTAGAGAAAAAAAGATTCCTCATCCTTAAGAGATACTGGGATTTACCTTAACTGTTGCCAGTCAAGCAAGCCCCAAGGCTCCATTTCACTGAACCCAGAGACAGCTAAATGCTTTTTTTTTTTTTAAAACAGGGTTTAGTTTTAATTAGTTACTAACTTAGAAAGCAGTTAGGTTAATGATAAACAAAACAAAGAAAACTCTACATAGTGCCTGGTTCTTCTGCAGTAACATACTACTAATGCAAGCTAAAGGATAAAAATTGCATCCTTTGTTACCACACCTAAAGACCTCCTGAAAGAATAATTGCAGGTAACCTGTTTCTATACTTCCTTATTTGTGTTACAATGTTATTTGTGTTGCAAAGCCAGTTTTTCTCCTTGCTTCAAAGTGCAATATTCCATACCTGGAGAGCCGTATAAAATGGCAGCATTGACCGTTTCACCAGAAGAGTAACTGCTTGCAATTGCTGCACTTAAACAGCAGAGACAACCCCACAGACACCATTTTGAGCTTCCTCTTTCATTATTGTCACCTAGTCCAGTTCTCTTTCAGGATCACCATGTATTAAAGCTTCCTTCAGAGCAGCTCTTCTGCAATTCCACACTGGTGCTGACTACAGATGTCTGTTCCTTTTGGCTTCACCAATCAATTCAGAAGGCAAATGTCTGGTGACAGAAGAAGCCTCAGACTCAGAACACAAAACAAAGCAGAGTTACACCTACTACTTATTTTATTGTATTTTTATTTGCATAAAACAAACTTTAGGGGGTTGCTAAACAGGAACTGTTCAAATCGAAAYGAACCAAACTCTAGTTGGTGTGTGGGGGGAACAGCACAGCAATCCTGGGAAAGGGAAGGCAAAGATGGAGGGACAGGGAGAGTGGTGTCTTTACAACACGTGCACACTCAGCATCAGTGTGTGAACATGCCTCTCCTCCTAAGAAGGCTCACTGATTTAGCCAAAGAACTATTTGCAAACTTCCTCAGTATATTTTTAAGATAAAAAGAAATACACCATAACTGCCATCCTTAACCAGCACAGGAGGGATCTGCCTTTTGTTTTATAAAAAGATTAATAAAAAATATTGAAAAATTCTCATCTCCTTTTATATTTTTAACCTAGTAGAATTCTGAAGTTTTAGAAAACTATGTTACCTTGGAAAGAACACTCAAGTTCACAACCAGCTACAAAGAGGATACACAAAATGCCTACAAGCAGTTTGGGACTCCAGCACACACCAGGCCTAACAGTGTACACACTAAACAGTAGTGAAGAGCAGGGTGTAATTTTTCTTTCTTTTTTTTTTAAACCATGCTAATTTTGTTAACTTTCAACATAAAAGAAAAAGAATGTTTTTAAAGGCCCTAAACTCAACATTTAAAAAAAGTTTTTTAAAAAATCATAGCAGTTTGGTCCCAACAAGTTAACATTTAGATGTTTATTCACATGCTTAATTGTTTTCTTATTTATAAGAACCAAAAATAGTTTCCAAAATTATCATTTAATTGATGTTACTACATAYGTAAAGGCCTAAAATAAGTAGAGTATGAATTTAAAAAATTGAATACACAATAGGGGAGAAAAATTGAAACTGGCGAGTTAATCTCGACCTCTACTATTTCAAATTATAAAAAGAGAAACAAATGTCAAGACTACTGGGTTAAGATGGGCACAAACCGAAATCCACATCGCCTTCAAAGCCTGTTACCAAAGGAAAAAAAAGAAAAAAGAAAAAACCGATCATCCAATAAGGTCACAGACAAGAGAAAATCCAGGATCTCACCCAGTACTTGACCTTATTCAGTCCAGAAGGTAAGTCTTTGGAAAGGTATACTCTATGAGTGGATCCAAGCATAAATGATTTGATCAGTTCTAGTCCACACTTAGGGAGGCTGAGCTCTGAAATGCAGTTAACTTCGGGATTGTTTCAAAGCTCCTTTCTGGGGCTCTGTTCAGCACTTCAGTGTCACCCTGACAGTCTCCAGCACTGGTGTGCTGAACCCCTTCACCCCTGCCAGGGTTCTCCAGAAACATGCGCTGTGGCTATTCAGCAGCTGACTGTAAGTTGTCCTTTTCCTCTCTGTTTTCTGTTCCACTTTCATCATCTTCAATTTCTCCTTCTTCTCCACTGAATTTGTCATGGGCCCACTTGGGGCTGGTGCTTGATTTTCTGAACATGAAGCGACCTCTTCCTCTGGGGAAAGCTCCCCGACCACGGCCTCTGTTCACCCACTTTTCGGCACCTTCACCCTCTCGGTCATCATGCTGCACAGGAGAAAGCCAATGACATCAGATGAAATGGACTGACTGCTCTCAACGTAACAGCAGCAAGAAAACTTTAGTTTATTATGTGCCTCCCTGCAGACCCCCATATTTATGTCACAATGGATAGTGCCACCTGAACAGAAGAACTGGCGTGTTTTGGAGAAAAAACAAGCTAGACGGAAACAGGAATGAACAATGGCTATATAGGCTTTCTTTTTGTACAAGCCCATCTGTCCTTTTCTGACAGGAAGCTCCATGTAATAGCTAGGGGAGGGCATGGGACAGGTATCTAGGCCTGGAGTGCCACTGGCTGGTTCTGCAGCTCCACAGTTCATGTTTTACACATTTGCCCTTTACTTCCCAAATCACTTGGCAGTTTTCAGTCATTACTGTTGGGTTTTCAGGGACTTGAATAACACACACAACTTTCAGGAATGTTTTGTATGAGGTAAAGCCACATGCAACTGRTAACAAGCTGGATCATGCTTCTGGCCTCAATTGATCCATTCTTATATGTAAAGTGGCAGAGTAGAGACTGGACCCAAAAGCAAATTACAATTTTGCTTTCAGCAAGATCAAAGGGAAAATTCAAGCATTCTTGTTTGAGGTACAAGACTGAAATACTGCATCATTTAACGACAAGACCAGGGATCTCAAGTATTCCAAATCAGGAAGACAAAGTAACTTAGTGCCTACATTTTAAACTACCCTTTCTTCACAGAACAGAGTCATTCAGACTGGATTCTCCAGGACTAATGCATGTTAGTATGGAAGGCTGCTACCACCAGAAACAGAAGGGAACAGTACTAACCCATTTCTAGATTCTTCTATCCAGGAAACAGACAGGATCTATTCAGGACAGAAGAATCTAGAAATGTAGGCCATCTGCAACACAGACTGTCAGATTCAAGCTGTGTTTTTCACACTATTGTGAAACATGTGGTTTTTAATTGGCCTTTAGGATTTTTAATTAACAGAAAACTATCCTACAATGAACAGAAATTACTTTTTAACTGAGAGTCAGAAACTTCTGAGGAAGTATCACGTGAAGCCTTAAACTCCTAGATTAGTTTAATGATAACTTGTGCTTTCACCTCTAAAAGATTTCAGACCAGATTCACCTAGTGTTCATACATGTCTGAGTACTTCAGACACATACCAAGTAGTATTTCTTGCTCTTAGGTGTGTACTCTGGATCCCATTCCTCATCTCTGTTTCGCTTCTGAAAATCATTGCTGCCACCACTGCTGCTGTTATTGTTGCCCGAAAAGTTGCCTCTGCCCCAGCCTCTCCCCCTGGCTCTAAACTGCTGCAACAATAAGAAATGAAAGAAAAAGAGATTATGGTTATGGATCAGGGTCTTTATAACCAGAAGAGCCATTTCAGTTGCCTAACTCAAACCGACTGATGCACATTATGCTGTGCACCAGGATTGTTGAGCAATCACTGATGCACAAAAGCTTCCAGCCTTGATTTTGCTCAACGCATCTTGAATTCAACTGCCTAGTCTATTCCCAGCACCTTGGTATGCTCTCCAGATTCTATGTTCAAAGTCGGGAGTAATTGTATTTTGGCTTATCATCCAAAATCAGCCAATACCCTTGGAGTTTTCACCCCACAGTACGCTGTAATTGTGCAAGAGCAGTAAAAAAAGGGCCACACTTCGACCATTTTGGGAACTGATATTGGTGGCAGGGGGAGAGGAAGAAAGGCTGACAAAGACTTACAAAGGTCCCTCGAGCTCTTCCTCTCTCATTTGGACCAGCAAATTCTTTAGTCCCAAGTCGAGACTTGTCAAAACCCGTGGTGCTTTCCTCCCTCTCCTCAGTCTCTTCAGGATATTCCTCTGCTTTGAACGAATGAGAGGATCGTGAAGATGATGAACTGGATCTGGATCTCTCACGTACCCTTCGGTGTTTCCTGTTTTAGTGACAGGAAAGGGGAGGTGAGGTGGACAAAGAGGTTAACAACTCAGCAGTGAGCTACAGAATCATTTATCACCCCCATATAAGTGTAACATTTGCCTTTACTATGATAAAGAAAAGTCATAGCAACAGTTCAAGATCAGCTACAACATGTAGATCTAACAGGTCCCAAGCCCTTTCCAGCAAGGCTGGAGACACAAAGGTGTTTAAACCATCTATTTTGAGATAAGCATGCTTTTGAGGTCAGCACCATCTCTCTTGGTATCTTTTCTCCTGCAGAGATCCTGACCTGCAGAGTTTTAGTCAAATGGAAAATTAAGCTAATAGAAAAGGATTAAATTAACCTTAAACATAGCTGTTCTCTATGACACAATAGGAAAAAGTAGTAATTCACCCATCATGATACATGTAGCCTTCTCATTTACATTTAACYGTTATTCAGTATTTCAGATAAATATATCAGTAATATATGACCTCCACTGGTGTAGTTATGTCAACAAGAATACAATTAGGTATCTGTGACACTGTCTCCAATTATAACACAGAGGTATGAAATACAGAATAAATGGCTTAGTTTACTACATACTTTTTCTTTGAACTTTTGTGAGTTTTCTCAGTTTTCTCAGCTGATCTTTCCCTTGAGTGACTTGAATCTCTCGAGTCCACCGATTCTCTCGATTTATCGTGTTTAAGATCTCTTTCCTTATGCTTTTTACGGCGTTCGATATCAAGGCGCAGGTCAACAGGGTCRTCCTTATATTTCCCTTCAGCCTACAAAAGCAGGGAAGAGGAAAGAGTTTAATACAAATGTTTACAGTGCACCAGTTCAGCACCATTACTTTGCTACTGACTGTACAGACCTCCAGAGAGGAGCAGTTTATCTGAACACTAATCAATAATCCATTCTAAGATGTAAAATATTTCACTAACAAAATTAGTTTTTATTTCATAGACTTCAGCTTTCCTTTATGTCTCAGAATYATAGCATGAATAAAATGTCTAACGTCCTGTGAATGTTTGTTACCAAACAGCAGCATGCTCGCTATCCTGCTGACAGACACCATCAAGCAGGGTGGAAGGAATTTTAATCACCAGGTCTGAAACAGTATGTAGGGAGAAGCAAAAGCTGTTTGTCACTTGGAGATACCCAAGATAATGACTACTGATCAAAGTGATAAGATATAGGCCACAGAAATGGAGTCATCATGTTTATTTAGAAAAATGCCAACATCTCAGAGATTCAGTATGTCTGTCAATAAGATTTGCTCTATGGCAGACATCAGCTATAGCACTTCCCTGCCCTCCATCTCCTCCCAGACTGGGAGGCACTGTATGAAAGATGACAAGAAAGCACCACAGAAGGAGGTACATATTTCTCTCCCTACATCATCCTAGCAAATCTACTAATGCAAGTTATCTGGTGCTTCACAAAGCAAAAACCAACCAACTGTATGAAAAAAATTCAAGAACTATTTTCCCCCAACCTTCCAGTTAAATAAAAAGAAATCAGGTAATACTTGCTTAGAGTTCTACTGAAATTGCTGTTTAAATACAGCTTAATGAAAACAGTTATGTTACCTGTGTAAACAAAGACCAGTAATACCTCATGAAGTTTTGCCATGACTGCACATACAAGAGTAGCTAACTCGCAGTGGCTGTGGTTTTGACAAGCATTCAACTGAGTAGCAGCACTTTTGAGGTAAAGCTGCACAGTGTCACTAGCAACAACATACAGCCTCCATGGCTGTGCTCAGTGATCACCAATTTAGACTATTTACACAATACTATACTTGGAAAATGTATGTGTATGTATACAAATGCTATGCAACATACATCAGATTAATCATCTTGAATTACATACAAAGGATTAGTAAGTCTCTAGCTATTTTTTTTTTTTTTTTTTNCTTACATGAGTTTCTAAACACTTTTTTGTTTAAATAAAAAAGTCAAATAACGCAGGAGTGGGAGCAGGCGTATTGTTTTGATTTTTGGCTCTTCTACTTTCCCCAGGCAAAGAGCTTTAATTCCTACTCTGAGAACAAAACTGCTCCCAACACGATGGATGACAGATAAGTGACAAAATCAGCAGCAGCTCCCTTATGTGGTACAGCAAACACCTATTTGGGTTTGTGAGGGCACGTCTGTTTCACGGAAGGCTGGCGAGCTGTTTGGAAACCACGTTTATAATATACTCTGCCAAGCTGATGCTCAGAGTTCAGGCCCATCAAATCCATCTCACCATCGTCCATGTCAAGCCACAAGTGTGTTTGGAAAAAATCGAAAACAAATATGAAACAAGTAAGGTTTCAGCAGGACTGTTTAAAAATCTCTTCAATGTTCAATGTAAATATGTATGAAGGTGAATAAACAAAGGTTAAAATCCCAAACATTTTACGTTAAGCCACTTCTATGATTGTTTACAGTGAGTCTAACGGCTTAACACTGTTGTACTCAGAGAAGCTAATACACCAAATTTCAAGTGTTCTGGATCTACTAAAACAGGTGCTGAATGTTAAAGTAACAGCAATCAACAGAAATGGTACAGTAAGTTGTTAGAACAAAATTTATCATCTGCTTAATAGCGTATTTGGTTTAGACAAGTATTTTTACTTTCTTCTTTTTGACATGCATGTCTTTGAAAACATGGTTGGAAATATCACGTGTATACAATTGATTTAATAATACTTACAAGCAGAAAAATATCACAAAAAGTCTCTTCTCTCATCATGGGCACTTGTTCCAAAAATCCTCTCATTTTTCTCAAGCTCACCTCAATTGACTTTGGGGTCATTTACCATAGTCTAACCACTTCACAAAGGTTGTTGATACATTTTTAATAAAAATTAACCCTTTGTAGTTCATTTTTAGAATTATGCCCATCCTTAAAAGAAAAACACAAACTTAAGTAGAGAGTAATTTAAACAAAAACATCACTGTTAAGTTCATGCCCAATGCACTCATTTTGTTGAATTAAACTAATTAGAGTAACAGTTCACCTTGAAGCCAGGATCTCTGGAAGTTTTCATTTCCTCTTGAGAGAATCCATGTTTTCTAAAAGTACTGGGAGAAATATCTATCCTCCTAGAAGTAAAACAGCACAAAGATATCATCTCGTCTGTAAGAATAACATTTTTTTGACCAAATGTCATTTTAAAACAGGTATTCCAGAATTTGCAATGGTACTTAAAATTCCTCATTTGTCCATTTTTGCTGAAGCTAGTTAGATACTGCTACGTAGGTTCATGAATATTTTTGTATCAACAAAACTATCTTTCAATAAATAATTTCCAGAAGTACTCTTTCAGCTGTAGACAAAAGGACCAAAAGAAGTGGAAGGAGTGATGTGACAAGGAGAAAAAGAAAATTAAATGTCTTTTTAAAACCAAACTTCTTAACACCCAGGTAATTCATATACACAATAAAAGAGCATGGTAGCACAACCAAAAAAAAAAAAAAAAAAAAAAGACAACCCTCCCCCCCCACATATCCCTATATCCTTACTCAGTTACATTAGATGGAATTGTTACAGCTTACTAAAGGATAAGCTTTTATGATCCAGAATGTAAGGCACTCAAATGCCGAAGGCAGACATCCTTTCTCCCCAAAAGAAACTTCTATCCATTATGGATTTAATGACTTCTTTAGTCGCTCTCATCAGATGCTGGGTAGATTAGACATAACACTAACATTATGCTTGCCGTATTGCACTACTTTAACTAAWTAATGATACATATCATTATTGGTCTTCATTTATTCCAGATTTTTTCCAGATTGAGAAGGAAATGTGAAATACCCTCGAAAAATTAGACATAGTCCAGTGTGCCACTAACCTGTGGATTTCAGGGCTCTTTTTGTTCTTAGCTGCATCTTGTTCCATTCCTTTCTTCAGATACTTTGTAAAGCGCTCATTCAGTGTCATTCCTGAAGATCCAAAGTGATGTTCTGTTGGGGGTTTGAGTCAGTGTCACATAATAAATATCATTTTTTTAAACATTAAAAAGTATTTCTGTCCTAGGTCTTGGTCAGATTCACACCAGGATGCACGCAGCACTCAGGTGACAAACTAACTAATGCTGTTGACAAATGAGAGCCACTTTTGAAATTGAGAGCGGAATCTCACTTTACAGATATGATTTAACTGTATATACACAAATTCACTAGAGTAAATGAATTCTAAATCACAACCGTCTCCCTGAATACTGTTCAAGTAAGAATAAGAGTGATTCTTCTGACTTTCCAATCTCCTTTGCATAAACTGGGGCCAAATACTGTTTAATATCTTCATCAACAAACTGAATGATGGCAGAATACACTCATCAGGTTTTTGGAGGACATAAATTGGGAGGAGTGGCTCACATGCTGCAGGGCAGAGCTGCCCTTCAGAGAGACCTCAACAAGCTGGAGGAATGGGTCAACAGGAGTGAAGACAATACAGGGTTCACCTGGGATACAAAGGTCTCATGTGCTGGTACAGGCTGTGGACAGCTAGGCTAAATAACATCTGCAACAGAAGGACTTGGAGATCCTGGCTTTGAATGTGAAGTTGAATGCGAACACATTTTTACAGTGATGAATGTGGTCTACAGACTGAACCATATTAGCATAAGAATGGTCAGCAGGTCAATAAAGTGATTGTTCCTCTCTGCTGGCACTTGTGACACTGCATCTGGATACAGGCTGACTTTTTGGACCTCTAGTGCAAGAGTTATCAAAACTGGAGAACATAGCAGAGAATCACTCAGATTATTATGGGGCTGGAGTATGTGACACATAAGCAGAGGCTGAAAGTGGTTTGTCTAGCTTAGAAAAGAGAAAGCAAGAGACAGCTAAGAGGAAATTTAATAGYTGTAGTCTTCTATGACCTAAAGGGCAATTATAGAGAAGATAGGGCCAGACTCTTCTCAGAGGCGCATGGTAAAAGAACAAGAAGTAATCACCACAAGGTACAAGAAAAATTCTAACTAAATGTGGGAGAAATATTTTCCTTATAATTAGAGTGATTAGACACTGATACAGGTGCCTCAGTGCTCTACACCCAAAATTTTTTTTAGAATTCAACTGGAGAAAGGCCAGGCAATTTGATCCAACCTGGAAGCAAGCTCTGGTTTGAGCAGTAGGCTGGACTACATCTCCAGAAGCTCCTTCCAACCAAAATAATTCTGTAATCATCTGGCTGCTATTCTAATCTAGCATGCCTCCTGAAAAACAACTGAGCATTAGCTAGAGCACTTGAAACCTGCTTAATGGGGCAAGAAAGAGAGAAGTGAACCTTAACCTGATGATCCACTGACATCTGACTTACCTCTTACATGATGGACTATAGTCACTATATGTTGAGCAAACAGTTCAGACGGACTTCGTTGAGACTGAGCTGACTGAATATGATGGAAAATAGAACGGAATTCTTGCTCTTTTTTGTTGCTGTGCACAAGGTCACGACATAACTTCCGTTCCTGAGCCAATATGCCACTTGGACTAGAAAAAGAACAAGCCACAAGGAATAGAAGAACAAGGTAAAGGATAGCAGTTTAAGATGATTAATGTTTCAGAGCTTGGAAGTTTACTGCATTTTAAATATAGTACTATGAAGTCACCTAAAAACATTCAATAGCAAGAACAAGTTGTTATTTGAACATTTAAACATATCTGAAATATACTAATCCATCTTAGCGTAATAATAATTCACTTAATTCAACAATGTAGTAATTCAGATCATTTGTTGCTCCGTTATCTGAAGAGTTGTACAGATACTAAAAACCCTGATATCCTACGACACCAAAGCCAATTCTTACACCACTAGCTGGCTGTGATTCTTTTCCATCATCCCTGAATTCTAGATTAACCTCTAACATCCCACAGAGCATATTAACACTTGTTGGCTACTACTTCACAAAAGTACTTTTTGGGGTAATACTTTTTCAGTCTTAAATTTTCTTGAAACCATGCTAAAGTGGCTCAGACCTTTGCAGAGTTTCAACAACACTATATTGAGAATAAGAGTAGTTAAATGCTCTCCAAAAGAATTTTATGTCATTTAAGCTACATTGTAATTTTATTGCACCATAAAGCTTCTAGCAGCAAGACAACACTAAGTACTGAGTTCTTTTCAGACTCCAGTGTGGTGTGATCCAGAAGTATTTACATTCTAAAACAATCTTGTATCAAATCACAGAGATGATGAAGATTAAATAATTTATCTTCCATAATCTGCAAACCCTCCAACATTTCATCAAAGGGGTTCATACAAGTGTTCTAATGCCACAAAAATGTAATACCCATCACCAAAAATGCAACATGGTGCCAATCTTGTTTAGTCTTCCTTACACTAGGCTAGCATACAAAGATGTCAAAAAGAGAAACAGGCAGCTGAAATCACTGTTCAGATTGACCATAAAAAAATAGCAAATACTTACCGTGCAAGATCTTCATCAAAGGAATCCATCCGGATATTGACTTGGGCCTCCCGTGTAATGGAAAAGGAGGATTTGCCAGGAGCTAGCCCATCTCCTTTGGCTCCTGGCTTCTCCTTTACCTCAGAAGCCTTCCTTGGTGGGGGTGAAGAACTTTTCTCCTGGCTTGCTTTGTAAGTGGTCACTCTAAAATTCTTTTCAGGAACAAATCCCCTGTGACCTGGCTCAGCTCTCTTGGATGCTGGTCTCTCTTCTTTTTTAGATCTTTCGGAATAGCTTTCTTCCTCTGTTTCATCAGCTTTCCTTTGCTTCTCTTTTCCAGGTGGTAAGAATACTAGGCCTTCCCATTTTCCTGGCCTATCCTCATCCTGACCTTTACTTGTTGTTGCTACCACTTTAGACATAAATTTGGGCTCATCGTCAAACTCTGAATCTTTTCGGCCCTTTGCCTTGTCCTTCTTCTCCTGCTCGTCTGCTTCCTCTTTGCCATAATGACCTTCCTTGTGGAACTCCGACATCTTTAGCTTCTCAAAGTCATCACGGAACTTATAGCGTTTAGGTGACTGGCTACCACGGTATCCCTTTTCAGAATCGGTTTTGGAGGCATAGGAGTCAGATTTTGTCTTTCCATCTGTTGATCCCAACTCAGAGAAATTTCCTTTTTCTTTTGATTTTTCTTTTTCAGCATTTGTTATTTTCTGTTCCTTGTCTTTCCCATTCTCAGTCTTCTGCTCTTCCAGATACCTATTCACACAACAAACATTACAGTAATTCTCTTACTAAAAGAATGAAAGAGGTTAATACTTCAGCTGAAAGCAAGCAAGTTTTAGAAAAATAGTGAACTACACATATACAGAAGGCAATCTCTAGACCATAACAGTTCAACAGTAAAGCAGACCAGTCAGTGCGGATTTCAACTATGTTACCAATAAATTYAGCAAATGTAGAAGAAAATGGGTATGCAGAACTGATGATGTGAGGCTTAGGAACAAATAAAAACAGCTTATCCATAGACTGATTTCAAGGAAAATAGTAACATCTTACCCAATCAGTTTAATTACTTACAAACCTGGTTCAGGAGAATAACACATCAAAACTTTCAACCTGGGCTTTTCTGCTTTAAACAACACACTGGAAATAAAAGCCTCAAAAGCTACTTCAAATTTTGGATGCAAGTTTCTTAGCTAAATATTTCATGATAGGACTGTAAATACAAATAAAAGCAAATAGGTTAAAAGAAAAATATTTATTTTGCTGGGAGAAGACAAAACACTTGGTGAGAACAGCAGTTTCACTTAAGCTAATTAAAAGCATCAGAACTATGTTTTAAAGCATTCATTAAGCAAAATCCTAGCTTTGAGGAAACAGCAGTAAAGGACATTAGTTCACTGCTCCAAAAAGCTGAAACTGGAGTTAAGTAACTTTTCAAATTCAGAGATCTTTGATACGGAATCAATCCAAAATAACTTCAAAAAATAAGAAAAAAATGGAAACCGTTTGTGAATGCTACTGTATCTTTTGAAACAAAGAGTCACTTAAGGTACTAATTTGTAGTAAAATGAACAAACAAATCATACAGAACTGATGCTTTKTGTAGAAGGTAATCTTTTAATTTCAGTAACGAATTTTGTGCTCAAGTTTATCGTACCACCCCGACACACAGGCAGAAGCATCACAGTTACACCTGCCATGGACTGCTTGCAGTAGAACATGCAGTCAGATCAAATTAATTTTTGCCAATTCATATCTAATACAATTCAAGAATCTCAGCTGGACAATAACGTTAACTTAAAAGATGAGCTTGCTTTGAAAATGGCTGACCATTACCATTTGTTAATAAAAGTGATCCAGACAAAAAAGCAATACTTTGAAGTCTTTTAACTGAAAAATAAACAACAGAAATTAAGTTTCTAGTCTGCACTACTATCAGGTTGCTAGAAAAATCTCCTCAGGCATATCTTCACTTTAAACAGTTTCACAGGGAACCTACATAATCTTTATTACTATCCAAGTTAAGCCAAAAAAACTCCAACCTGCTACAACACAGAGTTAGGCCTATACTATATAATTTAGACTGTACCAGGCCCAAACAGCTGGTAACCTGCAAGCATGGCATACTGCACATGCCAGAATCTCTTTTCAGCCAGAGCCTGCATGCACAGTCAGAGCCCTCGCTGCATTCCCAGAGCATGCCTACACACRCAACCTGGCTTGTCATGACACATCACAGCACAGCGAAACACACCACTTGCCTTTTTGAGAAGGCTCCTCCTCCAGGAGCTGTGGTTTCCTCCTTCTGAGATGCACTGTAAATTGAACCGATTGGTGTTGGACTTTTGCACACAGGGCTCTTCCTTGTTGGGCTCAAACCTCCTGAGCCATGGTCAAATGGACTTTGATGAGAGCCTGCCTGAAAGGAGGTGCTGCTTGGTAAAACAGAGCTCATCTGTGATGGGTTGGACAGCGGAGGGCTTGACTTCTGCAGTGGACTTGGTCGAGGAGAACGACGCCTTACCACAACTGACTGAAGAGGGCTTTTTAATGCAGGACTGCGTTCCCTCGGACTAAGCTCAGGCACAGCAGCTCTTGACACTGAACTTGTACCATAGGTGGTCACATCTTGCCATGGTTTCGATCCCTCAGATGCCTTGACATCTTGAGCCACTGCTCCTGAAAATGGTTGCTCCTTAGAATCATCACCTTGATTATCTCCTGCAGCCTGAGATGCTCTGGCATCCTTGGAAGATGATTTTTTCTCCTTTCCAGACTTACGCTTGGAAGACTCAACTCTGCTATGATTTGAGGAAGACCGGGAAGAGGAAGACCTCCTTGACCGATCAGATGATGACTTATCAGAGTTTCTAGAATGACTTCTAGACCTTGGTGAAGGAGACCTTCTCTTGGGTGAACGAGAACGTGATCTCCCTCTACGAGGGCTATATGCTTGGCGATAATTTTGCCAGTTTGACCTGTAATTTCCATACCCTCCTCGGTTATACTGGCTCCATGGATAAAACCCTCGATTTCGGCCACGGAAATAATAGGGTCTCCTGTATCCTCTATTATGACCTCTGAAATCTCGATTCTGATAGACTCTTGGATGGTTCCTTTCTCTGTTATGCGATGGAGAATACGACCTTGAGCGGGACCTAGAACTGATAAAAGAAAAAAGAAAAGCACACAATATTTTCAAGTTCTCCTCTTGCAAAGCTTTGTATTTAAACCCTTATAAAAAGAATTGGTAAAGTTAATTTCTAAGTTTTAAAAATAATTTCCTCAGTTTATCCTCATCCAATTGAGGTATTACACTTTGCCTTCAAATTGCAAGGAAACAACTTCCTTCTGCTATACCRACAAACAAGTGAACTATCAAAACCACTGCAGAGACCATGATGCGTACACACTGTTTTTCTAGGATGAATGTGGCTGCTACCCACCTTCAAGAAAGTGATATGTCTCAAATGTCAAGCTCTTACAGCTCAAGGCCAAGGTTACATCTCATCTTGCACAAAGAAGCATTTCTTAATGCAGGTCATGCTACCATTATTGGAACAGATCCAAATCTTCCCCTTCTTCTGTCCCTCAATTATTTCATATGCTTCTGAAATCTTGATGATCAAGATGAAACCCCAATTCTTTGCCAGATGAGTTAAAAGAATTAAAACACCTCAAAACGAGAGCAGCAGTACTAGAGTAAATGGCTCTGCAGTTTAAGTTTCAAAAGGTGCATCTTTTGTTGCAATTCAGAGCCTGGAACTCCATCAAATAAAGCGAGGCAGCAGTCACAAGGTGTGCATTCACTCTCTAGCCTGATACCACGAGATGGCACTGTTCAGCATTCCATCTGCTTGCTTCCAAGAGTACAGGTTATTAATAAAGAAGAACAGAACGGAATCCAAGACTTAGGTAGAAAACCTGTAAGATTCCAGATTTAAAGGGTATAACATTAAGGGCTGTTTCATTAGTCCTTTCCAGTAAGTTTCTGGAACTTCAGTTGCATACTATTTGAAAGCATCACGTAGCTCAGGATTAAATGCCAGCTTTACTGTAAATACTTCACAACTATTAGAAAACTGAAGTCCCGTTGGAAGTCTGAGACTTTGCCCTAGTAAAACAGAATGTCCAAACTAGTAGGTTTAAACAGAGAAGAATTTTTTCAAAAGGAATGTTAGTAAATAGTATTTACTGATGTCATTTCCAGATTCACTTCTTGAAGAGAGATCCAAGTCAGCTCTAAAACAYTCACTGGTCATACTCTAACAGACATATTCCCACCCCCTCCTCTTCTCTTCAGCCTGGCAATACACACAACTCACTGCTGTTCTCTACTTTCCCCTGCCCTATGCCCCCAAAACTTAACTGAATAAAAAACCTGTCATTAGAATTCCTAAAATGTTAGAGTACATACATACAGTTAAACTGAACTTTAAAGCTATTTGTTTTTTTTTCCAGCTATCAAATACACTACAGTTTAACAGGAAAAAATTTATTCATACCATAGTCATTCCTAGCAAACTGTTTCATGTAATTTTAACATATGCTTCTTCCATTGCTTGAAAGGGCAAAAAAAAACCTAGCAACTTACCCGAGACACCTCCTCACTTGAAAAACAGCAACAAACAAGAAGGAAAGGCAAGGGCAGACAGCAAGAATGAACCAATTAGAAGAGGACTCCTATTCAAAAGCACTAAGCAGAACACACACGCTCTCATTTTCAGACAACTCCTGCATTTGTTACCGATTACCAGCAGTTACTGTTGTACTGCTTCCAAAATTTATTCTGTCATTTTAGAGAGGCTTGCAGCAGGAAAAATCTCACTCTAAAAAGTTGCAAAGTCTATTTACAAGAAATCATTAAAAAAAAATACAATAAAGGCTATGCAAAAGAAACAAGTAGTGATTAATTCTCCCAAGTCTGGTAATCTCTGTAGCTAGTTGGCTAAAACACATTACTCAAATTTTAGAGTCCATTATTTTAGAATGCATAGAAAACAAAAATAAAATCACAAATAAAGCAAGTAACATTAGGTAGACTCAAATACGGGAATGCAACCTAGAACACAAAAGTAAGCCTTCGGAATCAAGACTAAGAATAAAATCATTTTCATGATTTACATGCAAATACACCAGAATGGATTTTTATGCTAAAATAACACATTAGACCTACCTCAGAGAATATGCTAACTCCATACAAGATGATTTGTCTGTACTAACCCCCTCCATTTTTTTTTTTAAAGACGCAATTTACAAAGTGCAAGTAGGCTCAGCAGCAGCACAGAGGAAACGATCATGTTTGTACAGGGTGCCTTCATTTCCAATTGTCAAAGTTGCTTCACAGCTAGGCAGATATTCCCAAACGACAACATATCTTCCAGCATTCCAGCTTCCTTCTGCAAAGGACTCGGTTTGACTCAAGTCTCCGCCTCTAACTTGGTTTTGTCCTGTCCTTCTCTCTCCAACTGTATGTTTACTACAGCCTCTGCATTTTGAAAATCTTTAATTGTTAACAGTTGCATGTGTTTATAGCCTAACAATTCTTAGAATAATTGTTACCCATTTAAGATTAGTGAAAAAACAGCTGAACACAATTATACTCAGTCCAACTGGAAAGCTTCTGCAAGACAAGATCCTTAACTAAAAGGAAAGGAATATACCAGATTCCAAATATCCACAAAAGTTGAGCCTTTAACTGGCCTGATCAGAAGCAATTCAGGGAAATAACTATTAGGTATGTAAATGATTTCCCAAAATTCAACTGCAGTGAAAACAACTTTATCCATCCAGAATAACCATTTCAGTTAACTGACTCCTATATGTTGAAGAGAGGGGAAGGGAAACAGGCAAAAATTAGTTTTTTCTACCTTTCATAGCAGTGTTGTAAATTGACATTAAAACTCTTGAATTCATTTTGAGGAGGGAGAGAAGCATGTAATATCTGCAAAGGCCTCTTAAATCAGGGATTAATTAACTCAAAAGCTGAGGGGGGGGGGAGAAGAGGAGAGAGAGATTGAAATTTAACAAAAACAAATGAGTACGTTTTGTTATGGAACTCCCAGTTGTTCCTCTCCATTCTGACTATGGAACACAAATTCAAATGTTCCCACTACCACTTATATTAGCAAAATAAATGCAACATCAAAAGCATTTCAAGTCTAAAAATAATAATAATAATAATTTTAAAAAATCGTAGAGTTTATCATGTCATGATAAAAAGCTTTTTTGCCTTTTTTGCATATTGTCCTGCTTCAGAAGTTTCGAACACATCATCATCTCTAAGTACCTTTAATATAGGAAACCTGATCATCTTAGATATTGTGTATACTTAACATCAGGAAAAGTGCAATAGGTTATCACATTACATACAGCAGCAATAGAGACTGCAAAAGAACAGGGAGGAAAATACATCCTTTGACATAAGCTTCTATCAATACCTTTGGGGAAAAACAAAATAAGAGGCCTTCTCTAAGGACCTGATTTAGAAAGGCTATAACAACTTTACTGTAGACTCTAACACTGAAAACATCAGCTGTACTAGCAAAATCACTCTAGTTCAACTGCGTATCATTACTATTGCAGTTGTTACTATTTATGTTAGAAAAAAAATCCTGCACAGAGAAGTAAAGTTACCCTTCCTCAAAAATATGCTACAGAGACCAGGATAAGGGCTCAAATAACTCAAAAGTTTCAAAAAAACTTTCACAATGGAGAGAAACAGATAATTTATTCTAGTTCATTAAAAACATTTCAAAAAAATACAGGATGGCAGGAAACAGCACAGGATGCTATTCTAGAATCTAATAAAAGGCTTTTCCTGGAAAAGCACTAAGTGACAAACCATCTGAACAGACCAAGATTGGAAAAACAGACTGTTACACCCTTTGACCTGGAGCCGGATGCACTTACCTAAGCCTGCGTTTTCTTGATCGTGAGACAGAACGAGAACGGGAACGAGATTTGGAGAAGGAACGTGAACGTGATCTTGATCCAGATCTCGAACGAGAAGAACGGGATCCAGATTTTGATTTGTTAGTTTTAGACATCTTTGCAAGCACCTGTCAGTTATACCTGAAGGAAACAGGGAAATAATATCTATGAAGAATGAAGTTACACAGTAGATCTGAAAGAACATGCAGCATTTGACAGTTTGGAACTACCAAGTGAAATGAAGCTTGATAAAACTGGAAATAGGAATGTTTGAAGTGGCTGTCTAATAATAGACAAATGGAACAGGGGTTAGAGTGAAAGTTTTTTTTTTTTTTTTCAATTTAAGAAGGAAATCTGCAAAGAAAATAGGCTTTTAATCTAAAATAATTACAAATTTGAGTGCTACATTTAAAGTTATCAACGCAAAAAAAGGAATAGGGAGATGCCATTTTGTTAGCTATATCAAAAGGACCATGAACAAGAAACTAATTTCAACCACATCACTATCAAAACAGCCAGCTGTCACTATTAAAGAGCAATAAAAAAAATAAAGAAGGCTTACCATCAAAAAAATCTTCTCTTTAAATTTTCAGAAGAAATCTCAAACAAAAATGATAATCCAAGATACCTGAACATAACGCCATTTGTACAGATCTGTCTAGCTATGAACCTCCAGATTAAATCCTGGGAATACATGTTCTATTTGCTTGTGTAGTTTATGCAGTTGCTATGATCAATTACAAGAGTACATCATCCAGTGAGGAGTTCTGTTGCAGCCAAAATAATTCAGAAGTCCTTCCAAATATTCACCCAGTCATTCAAATACTAAAGACAGAAGAGATTAAGTCGAAGCATTAAGTGACTTGACATAATTGTAGTAATAAATGAATTACCTGTACTACTTTCAGGAATATATCCAGGTAAASGTTAAACAGTCCCTTTAAAGATATTTTAAGCATACAGTCTGATCACATAGTTGTTTCCATTATATTATCTGAACTATTACTATGTAAGTTTTATATCAGTGAGCATGATTTTCTAAAGGATTTTCATYATATCATGCCTCAAGGAAAAGGAAAAAAAAAAGAAATATTCAGGACAAAAAAGAGATACCTATTAATTTAAGTATGGCATTTTTAATTTGTTTACATTTGAAGGTCCAATCAAGTTTCAGATGAAATTCAGACTGCTCTTTCAACTGGTCAGATTTTCTTGTTAACCACCAAAAATTTCACATGCCCAATAGGCATGTTCTGAGGCTTCAGACAGGGATCTTCACAAACTTTCCCCTGCATGTTAGAACCAACCTCCTTTTGTGACCTCCTTTCTATAAAGGGCTAGAAACAAACCTAGCATACCAGAGGGACAGGTCAGAAAAGCTCTAGTGCCATTTCTGTCCCACAGTTACAGTGCTCCAAAACTGTAGTAATAGTTGACCTATTTAATCACTCTATCCAGTCATAAACAAAATTCCTTACAACTTAAAATTTGATCATGCTGCAAAATATGCTCCAGTTTTTGATTCCCTGTTGGTTTCAGTGTGGTTCTTCAGCTTAAATGGAAAATGCTTTAGCCCCTGACTTGGAGAGAGGTAGGGAGCTCTATTCCCTCAAACCTCAGACTGAGCTCCCTATCTCCTTTCTATTACCATTCCTAGAAATCTGAGGTTTCAGCAGTGGGTTGAAAAAGGCAGTGAATGCTATGCTAGTTTGCATTGGGATTCTTCAGTATTCTACATTCACATTTAGTTCCAAGATTTGAACTTTACAATTCCACAAGTATGTGGTGAATGTTAGAAAATTGCTCTCATTAAACAACATGTAAGTTTCGTTCACAATATTAGAAGCAATTTATTTAGCATTTAGGGGGCCACTAGCTTCACCCTATCATCTGAATGACCTATCTCTTATCTGACATGAATTATACCAGGCACAAGACTAAACTAAGAGATGACTATATCACTGACTGTATCAATTTTTACATGAAAAATGAATAATAATTTTGGACCAGTTTCAGTAGATGCTTACCTCTTAGCATGTTACTTTTTAAGCAGACTGAAACCACATCTAGAATATTTGAAGCCACATTGATGGAAGGGGGGGGGGGAAACCTCTGCATTTCCCTTGGCTCAGATTATACAACCATACAAGCATAGAGTTGTATCAGCTCACCAATCTGACTGAAAACTAACACCACAAAAATACCTTTCATATTTCAGCCAGACCAATGCACTGAAACTGACCTCTTCACCGTATAAATCACAGAGCCAACACAGAGGAGATGAATGTGYGGCCAGACAGGAACACTACTTTCAGCAGCAGCACAATTAGATCAGATTAAGAAAATTATGAAGCAARAGAATTAAGTTACAGTACTACATGTATTTCATTTCAGGGGGGGTGGGGGGTGGGTAATAAAGATTAGTCATATCCAATCCCATCCTGAAGTTGCTTACTCCTCCCCTGATGAATCAGGGCAAGAAACTGATCCAGCTGCAAAGCAAGTAAAAAGCCAAGAAAGCCACCTTTGTTAGTTCAAAACAAGAGCACAGACTGGAGAGAAGCAATAGATCAGCTTTCCAGGAAGCATCAGGAACCACTTACATTTACTATACATATGGATAGTACAGAATAGTAACATTCTTTCATGAATCTTTATAGTTAGATTCCCTACCAGGAAATTCTTTATGAACTTCTCCCAGGAACTACACTTTCCCCACCCCTTAATTAGTAAAATATTACAGAGATACAATTGACAGAGAGAAAAAAAAAAGTCAGCCTAAGAGTAGATTTACAGTTCTGTCTGCATCTATGCATGTTCAACAGCAAAATTAAAGTTACTGAGAATTTCTTACCCTACTGATTTATCACTCAATGGATCTCTGTGCAGTGTTACCCATGCTGTGGAACTGTACATAAAATTCATAAAGAATAATACCACAAATGAAGAAAATCTCAGATATACAGCTGCCAGATTAAAATTTAACATAGTTTGGATATGTCAGAAAATATCCCGTGTGTTACCAAACAAGAAAATTGAAAGGATCCTTACAATTCTTCCAAGTTTTGTTTCAGTGTGACCAATTTTAATGCATGCTTGAGTTTCATCAGTTTCTCTGCATGACCTATCAGTCTGCAATTTGAGGCAAGAAAACTACTCCTTCAGAACTAACTCTTAAATGAAGCTTCAGATTGCAATGGTCATGTTAGCAAAATAAAGATTGCCAACAATACTGCAGAGAAATCTTAATTTACTTTAAATCGGTGCACTGAGAAAACAAGTCACTGCTACACTTTCCTCTTAAAGATTCTTGACCTACACTCACACTTTCAAAAGCATCGTTGGTAGCTCACTAAGTCTTTCTGTAATAGTGGAGGATGATTTTGGAACAGGTTTTGGAAAATGCAAGTTGGAGGCAAAGAAAACAATGATTCATATTATAGGAAGTTAGCCCAGTTTATGATAGAGGTGGCAAGTCTAGAAAAGATTTAAAATTTGTCTTTACTTTTCTAGGATATGTCTAAGGGCTGTG
Organism: Rhea americana; assembly: GCF_003343005.1. Lineage (NCBI taxonomy): Eukaryota > Metazoa > Chordata > Aves > Rheiformes > Rheidae > Rhea > Rhea americana. The sequence continues at coordinate 17,844 of NW_028186513.1, read as the reverse complement.
CAGTACAGCAAAACCAGTTAGAATTTTTGGTTCTTCTGATCAAGTATACACTACCACTTAAATAGCGTTAATGAAAATATCTTCCTTCTCAAACAAGTAAGCTCARAATACATACAAGAACCACAGGAGATTTAGTAAAAACCTGACTGGGCAAGCTGATTAAACCTTTTAATATATACTTTCTATACACAATCAGCACTCTTAGGACACAGCCTGAAATCTGATGACTTTACTGAAATAAACTGACATCTATTCCATCAATAAATCAGTAGCTAAGAAGCACTTCGTTGAAGAATAACTATACAAAGGCAGATATTAACTGAACATTGAATAGCGGTCATCAGTTCTCTCTGATGACTGTGCTAAAAGTCCATCATTTTTACACTTGTTGTTTAGAAACAGACATTCAGGTGTATAAACACAACAGATTAAATACTTCTCTCCACTGATGTATCCATTTTAAGCAAATTCCAACAGACTGACTTGTACTTCCAATTGTTCCCAGACATCAAATTACACATATCATTACTGAATACTCCCAACTACTGTTGGAGCACTTTCAGGAAGAGCACAATGCCAGTCACAGGAGCAACTGCTGGGAAAGTGAGTCATTATTCATGAGAACTGATATTCTTCAGAGATGGGAAGTTAGCTCTTATTTTAAAAATCATGTTACATGCTCCAGTTCTTCCTTTTCACTATACCAAAGATGCTGTATCAAGACAACTTAGGTATTTTAATATAGTTCATACTATAAAGTGTGGGGAAAAAAAAAGAGATTCCTGTTCTATTATATATTTATTTAAAAATTAAATGGCACCAGGGATGTGGGAAAAAAAATCATCAACAAGTACTACCACAGTAGAAGAAATGTTCCTACAGATGGCAACTTTTCAGGCAAAGAATATGTGGAAAGATATTTTACAAATATTTTCTTTTTAATTTAACTAAACACATCTGCTGAAACCTCAACATTTCCAAAATCCATTAGCCAAAAGCAATCAAAAGTTTAGCAGAGTAAAACAAAAACATGGAAAATAATCATAAGAAGCAAATGGTAATGGGAACAATTGATCAGTAGGAAGATTCATAATAATGTTAAAAGGAATATGATATAAATTGCATCTCAGAACCAGAGAACTATTCTCAACCAATTCCTGGAGGGTTTTGATATAACAAAGCCAGCAAAAAGCTACATTCTGTAAAAAGACTACAAAACTATCTAATAAACTATATAGCTTCAGTACAGCTTTTTAATAAATGTCAATCCTGCAGCTCAAGAACAAACTACAATTCAACATATCACCATTTGTAAGTCATCCTTAGGCACACTAAACTATAGTGGTTAAAATTTTTAATAGACAAGTACCATTAAAACTTACACTTTTCACAATAGCTCTTCTCTGTTGTACTTTCTGAAATACTAAATCATTTTCCAAGAAAAAGAACAAGATTAGAACTGATCTGATAGAGTAGTAGAAGTGGCTTACACCTCACAGTTACAGCTATGTTGCACTACGCAGAGAGCTAAATACTGTCCAAAGGAAGAGTTTCAACAGCATTATCTTCTGCTTACTGCACAATCCATTTTTGTTAGAGACATCCCCTAAACACCCACAGTAAAGAGCAGTGTTTAGCCATGCAACTACTGAAATGCTGGGGGGAGAGAAAAAAATTACTACTCTAAATCCTGGGCTAGCTTGAGGACTCAACCGTTTTCAGAACACAGAGATATGTATTCTAATACAACACAATTTTAAGGTTGACCCTGCTCATGAAAGAGGTTAAAAGTCCTGAGAAGGTCCCAGGACAGATCTTAAAAGTATTGTTTGTTTCAAACTGTTTAAGAATCTTCAGCATTTTACTTTGATCTGTAGCACTTACTAGTCAAACATTAGTTTGGTATGTGTGCCAAGAGCTTTCATATCTTAGAAGTTATTTTTAACATTTGCCAATATTTTTAAAGTTGATTCATTCCTAACCTGTGAAGGTAATTCCTACTAGAATAGAAATCAAGTTTCTATGCTCTATCAGCACTCAACAGGTTAAATAAACTAAATATTGGAGTCATTTCAGTTCCCTTATGTTAACACCGCAGCTATAAACTTATTGTAGCATCCATTTAGTCCTTCTGAGATAAAGCATGCTCAGCTGTTGAACAACTRCAACAAAAAATGTTCTGAAGGAACCTACTCTGCTAAAACTTCCTAAAGATCATTCTGATTTTAAAGAGAGATATTTCTAAACAAAACTGAAGGATCAACTATGAAAGCAGCTGCGGTTGCTCACTTACCTTACTATTTCGACTTCTCCACTGAACATGATACTATGCCCACGACGTACACACATGCATAGAGCCTCACAGAGCTCACAGCAAGAAGCTGCATTGTGAAGCATTACAAGGTAAAGTGTGTCTGGTCCTCAAAGAGGGAACTACAGCAGGAGCATTTACACAGTGCTACAGAGACTCCCCATTAGCTGCCTGTCAGCCAGAGGTCTCCTTGCCTTCCTGCTTACAGCTACAAAATTGCCTTCTCATGACACTGACTCCACCTCTACCTTTAAAGGGACATGATTGTTCCCTGAAGCAAGMCAGGTCTCATCTCCCAGCAGGACAAAAAAAACAGGGACTGCATACATCTGGTGGATGTGTTCCTGAATCATTTTCAAGTATTTTTTTGAAACTGTTCTTTCCAGTTTGTCTCTTCTGAAGGTCTGGTTATAAGCTGTCCAGCAGATCTTCCACAAGTAGAATAGTCTAATTTCTAAAAATATCAGAACTGATCTGAGAATGGTAAATTTAAATTTCTGGTAAAGTATTATAGTGTTGGAAAATAGATGCTTCAGTCTCTTCTTTGGCCTTAGAGCTACAGCATATAACATACATGATAACTCAACAAGCACTGCATCTGAAGAAACAGCAGCAAATTACATTCCAAATTAATTGGCTAAATTCATTCATATCACACAGATTTAAAATTAGTTCTCTGCAAACTAGATCTGAAATCACTCAAGTAAGTCACCACATCAAAAAATATTCAATATAAATATCAATATAAAAGCCTGGTTTCTAAGTATCTTGTCCAAACACGAGCTACGTCATGAATTGCAGGCAACTCAAGTTAATCCACCAAGGGAAGACAGAGGTCAAAGTCAACCCTTTCACATTTAACAGTAACTTTTAAGTACATTTTTCTGTATAGAGCCATTTCTATTTCTTTAAGAACTGGACCAAAAATGAACAGAGATTTATTAGATCACCGATATTCTTACTGATGTGCAGTTTGACTACTTACTACCCTAGCAACAAGACCAGTGTATAAAGTTCCCATACTGTTAATACATGTGTGGAGGGGCTACACAATAAAATGAATCAATGTCATGACAGGAGTTACAAATTATTTATTTTAGAAGAATATTTTTAAGCACATCAATTCTGGGACTCTGTTCATAGTGTTGCTCTCCAAACAAGTCTTACTGACAAATGAGGGGGTTTTGAGACAYGAAGCTAATGGAGAACCAGTAGCCTGGAAAACTTTCACTAAGTCGTTGTTTTCTAAAATCTGATTGTTCCAAGGTTCAAATTTTGCAGTGAGAGGATTTGAAAACAGAGAAGGCAACCCACCATACCAATCAAAAAATGGAAAAAATGGAAGAGAAAGCTCCTATTAAGTCAGTACAATGGACTTTGCCCAGAAGACAGACTTTTGTCATTAAACAAAGTCAGGGAAGTTAATGTTTTACAAGTTTTAAGCTGTTTTTTGAGTTCTGTCAGAAGACTTAAGTTTGTTCCACAGCAATGAATTTATCTTTACACTGAAAATGTTACTAAAAATGAAAAAAGCAAAAAACCACCTCCCAAATCACTCTAGTCCAAACAATCTTTTCACATTCATTCTTTCTTCTACTTTTTGGACATACAGGTGAAGCATCTTACTCTCCTTTCTTGACAAATAATAATCTTAATGCACAACAACACTGCCTTTGTTGCAGAATACACTGTACAGCTTGGCACAATCTATCTCCTGATCTATTATTTTCAATCTAGAAGGCAGCAATGCTTAATAGAAATATGCATACCCTTGGGGAAAAAAAACTTTCTGTGAATGTATTTTTTTTTTAATAGAAGTTTAATAAACATGTATTTCCCATGTGGTTGGTTCTAACCTAACTTTCTTACAGTTTCCAGTTACCAGCAATTTTTCCACTGTCAAGAGTTTACCACTGCTTTATGCTCCCATTAGCTACTGAAGCTTCAGAATTATTAAATATTCAGAATACGATGCCCATTTAGTTAATGAAAACTTCCATCCCACTTTTCAAATAGTTGCTGATTCAAATCAGTTTTCAGATATAAAGCTTTAGCAAAACAACAAGTGTTCCTAGATAATTTCACACTGATCTAAACATTTGTCTGGTCAGTTAATGCACATATGAGGGAAACACTCCTTCCAAACACACCCAAACTGGTTTTAAACGAAGAAAAAAAACCACGCATGTTAAAAAACATAGGCTCTTGTTCTTTCTGGTCATTCAAGATTATCTCCATCGAGTTGTTCCATTTTACCCTTGTGATTACCAGCTATTTGAAAAGACAAACTACAATATTCCCAGATGTAATGCTTTTTTTTTTTCAAAGTCTGCTTAAATAACACATGACATGTAGACTTCTTCATGCAGCAATATGACCAATGAAAAAAGAATTTAACTGACAGTTTAACTTGTAGTACACCCACATTAGAAGCAAAATAAAAAGGTATATTCCAAATTCCAATAAATGCAGTTCTACCACCTTTGCAGACTATTTTCTATTGTGCGCCTACCTGCCTGAGCACAGACTCACACCTTGCACCTTTCAACAGTCCGGATTCACTATCTCAGCTTTGCCAATTACGAAATCAGGAAACAAACCTGAAATTAGAAGAAAATGCAATGAAGAAGCCTTATATTTACATTCTCATTATCAGTGACCAAAAGGAGTCAATGTGAGGTTGTGTCCAAAACATTCATCACGTGTCTTTGGCAACAAATACGGTCTTCCGAAATGCTTAAGTTCACTTCCCACTTCACCATGAATTCCACTTGCATTTACTTTATTAAAAACATTGTTTCTAGAATGGTTATTCAAGCTTTGCAAATTCTATGTCTATGTCTATTTATCTCTTTTTTCCACCTTCAACTCCCTCCACATACATACACATCTCAACTCCCCCTATATCCATACTATTTTAATTACATCTGAAACAGTAGTATAGAAGCAGTTTGTCTCAGTCCATTTGTGGGGGTCAGCTGCATTCAGGACTAAAGTATTTTCCCATGTTACTAAGAAGAATCCACAAGTCAAGAGGAACAATTGTTTTCCCGACAAATTCATCCAGCACCTTTTGAAGACAGTGATACAGTTACAGTATTCCACCGAGCTGTCAAAATTTTGACAGATCAAGAAATCTACTTCAGTATCCTCCATCTCTAGAAGGGTGGAAGTTCTAAGAAAGAAAACAATAGTAAAGAGATCCTAAAAAATGACTCCACATTATTAATCCTCTGATCTAACAGCAGTATACATTCGTAACATGAACTTATCACTATTCATCACTTGTTCTGTTTATTTCACTGAATAAAAGGTTTCAAAGGTTATTTGATGATTATACTCGCTATTGAACAGTAGTTACGTCCTAGCCTCACCTAAGACTGTGGGAAGGCTGTATTCCAGGGTTAGAAAGTCTTCTTGATCACGTTTAACAATTTTTGGAGGAGGAAAAAAAAAAAGGGTGGGGGGAATGAGGGAACAAAAAATACCCACCATTTAAATATTTCTGACATTATCTTATTTGATTAACAGCAAGAACTGTCAGCCTTTTTCCAGACATGGAAAGGAAGGCAGGGACGTGCTCAAAGCTTTCTACTGAAGCACAAGTTGTAGCCCAGGAGTTTCATATTCCAAAACACTGTAAAGAACATTTGTATACGCCAAGACATGGGTCAAATGAAGAACATTTCTAATCTTCACAATGCTTTTTTTTCCTGGAATTTGTTTCCTTATTTCCAGTTGGCCTGTGCTGCCTTATTTACCATCTTTTTCCATCCTCCATTCTGAAGTCTTTCAAGTAATACTCATTATTATTTCAAACCTTTCACAGATGTTAAAGCAGAACACAACCTCCATCAGCCCTATACAGACAAGCTGTATAACAAATCATTACAGCTGAAATCACTCAATCTCAGGCATGCCACTGAGGATTGCTATGCCACACATCACCATACTCTGCCAGTTGGCAGAGAAAACACAGCCAGTATGTCCCCACCAGAAGTATTTCATTTGTCTTCCAACCTGTCTATAACACACTGAGCATAAACACTAACAACATTCAGTAACAAGTGAAAGAGCTTATGTACATACTTACGTACACACATACCTTAGAAATGTGCATGTTGCTGCAAAACTTGCTATAATATTTTGTTAATACCACCTAAAATACTTTGTAAAGCCTTTTGTAGAAAGTTGTATACAGTTGTGATAGGTAAACAAAACTTAACTTTCTCCTTTCTAGCCAGCATTTAATGGAACAGTTATACTTTATTTTGCAGTAAGACACAAAGCAAACAACAGTAGCTCATTACCGAATGCATTCCTGTTTGGGTTCCCTATCAACTTAGTGTTCACTAACACATACGCAGTTTGGGAAGAAATAGTTAAACTATTACTTTATTTGCTCAAAAGAGCCTTCATTATCACTGAATGAAATAATTAGTTCTCCTTCAGTCAAGACTACAACTCATCCTGAGCTCCAAAAATGAAGCGATATTAGTTAATTCTAAACAAAATCCTACAAAGCATCCTACAAAATGTACTTTTTCTAGTTAGGCAACAGCAACTGTATAAAGCAGAACAGTGACTAAGAACTATCAGCATATTTTAAATGCATTTCAGCACGGCTTCATTTTCAACGCAACAATCTACCTCCAGGATAAGAGTTGCAATGTGACTTACGCCACACTGCTATCAGAAACACAAAATAATAGCTGTAAGAACAAATTGCTTCAGTAAGTGAAACATGAGCTACTGGGCTCATTAAAAGAAAAAAAAAAGGACATGCAGAACTGTAATAAACTTGGTCTTCAATGAGCCTTCAATTGAGCCTTACACTCAGGCTCAATACTTAATAAAAGCAGCCTAACTCTTATGTCACTTTACAGTAGTCTTTGCTTAGTAGATGTGTATCTGGCAAAGAATGAGAACAGCGATTCTTTTCTTTTCTACCCTAAGTGCTTAAACAGGATCTTTTTCATACCTTGCATTAACTTCCTGAAAGAATCTGCAGTCCAAGCAGCACTTGCCACTTGCACCTGTCAAGCCTGCTTATGGGGACAGCAACAAAGAGGCAGCTCACACACACACACACACACACACACACACACAAAGCTGCAGGACACCCTGAAATACATCTCCCCATCAACTCAAGCATGCTTAATGAGGGCACATGACACTTGCCCTTCCCTTGCAGTTCCCAGTTCAAATCCATGAAAATTTCCCTGGACTTCATTGGCACTCTGTTCCAACGGACTGAACCAACCAATGTTCCCCCACCTTCATGGAAATTACAACAGGACCTATCTTATTTTTTTTACCACTGAATCAAAACTACTTTTGTCTTAGTGATCATTAACAACAGCTGGGCTAAAAAAAAAAGTCTCCATCTCAATGTAAGGAGACAGATCTGTCACTTCTATCAAGACACTACCATAGCAGTGTGACTGTCATGAGTATCTCCATTATGTTAGAATGTGAAAATAGTATTTCTCTATCAGTAGAATTTGACAACTGTCAATACACTGAAATAAAACCAAATTAAGCTGTTTTAAAAGAGCAGTCCAAAAGTATGACAGACTAAACCAGCTATGTAAAACCAAATAACTAGCAAGCTTCACCTGGCAGCAGTACAAGATGTTGCTGTGAAATCACTTGAAGTGCAAAAAAAAAAAAATTTTGCTGCAATCTACATGTTAAAGCATACCAGAAGTGAAAATGGTAATGATATACAGAACGCWCACACTGGCTTTGGTATTCTAGAAATCAAAGTCTAATAATCTCACTTTCTGCTTGATTCTTCCTTTTCAAACTAAGCTTTGATCTTACACTAGAAAGTAGGTATGCCCTTGATATCAATTAAGTAGTTAATTGGAAGGTCCTGCTGCCACCCTAGTGGTCCAGAAATTTACAAAGATTTGGAAGTCATGCTTCCAAAGCAGCACTGAGTGATGTTAAAAACAACTGAATGTTGGGCCTTTGGGATCTTTTCTGAAGCATACAGTACAGTTACAGCCAAAATTGAATCTGTCCTGAAGCATTAAGACTCTTCACACATACATTTAGCCTATGAAAACATGGACTCCAGCAACTTTCATTCATAAACTAAAAAACCCCAAACCATTCAACATTTATTCTCACGCCAGCATTTGACTTCTGAACTTTAACCTCATCACCTCAAGAGAAAAAATAAGTGTGTGGGGGGGATTTCCATAACATAGTATTACACTAACCAAGTTTTTTTGGAAAAAAAAATCATAAAGTTATTTTAAATGAGTCATGAAAACAGGCTGTTCCTACAGAACAGAGGTGAATGCTTGTTCTTACAAACTCTATACATATATAGCAGACGTTTTACACTTCCCCCAAAATAAAATGTTACTTCACTCCACAAATTGTTCYACTACTTTAATTAAAATCACTTTGTAAAGGTAAACCTTTGCGAATGACCATTCTTGTTGCAAAATTTCCTTATTAATTCTTTATTCCTACTGTATGAAGTATCGTCTAAAAAGATCAGACTATGTGGCGTACTGTTCCAAGTTTATTGTGACTTTTTTTAAAGCATYAAAATCTAGAATTTTGGAGTAGGTTGCCCAGAGAGGTTGTGGAGTCTCCTTCTCTGGAGATATTCAAAACCCACCCGGATGCCATCCTGTCTAACACGCTCTAGGTGACCCTGCTTGAGCAGGGCATTTGGAYTAGATGATCTCCAGAGGTCCCTTCCAACCTTAACCRTTTTGTGATTCTGTGTGATTCTACGTTAACAATTTCAGTTGGAAATTAACATAATTCAGTTAATGATGCAGGACCTAAGAGGAACTCTAAATCACTCTCCCAGAGCCATACTGACAGACATCCGGATTAATAATTCAATCTAAGCGTAGAGGAAGCTACAGATTAAGATAAATCTTTAGGCTGGATTTCTACTTATTTAGTTACTAGATTTTGAAGATGAAAAAGGAAATTCACTCATATAACAGCGCAATATAGGAATACAGTCAAACACAAACAAAAAAAATCTCATCTCTTTCAGTGTGATACCTCCAGTAAGAACACTAATTGTGGAAACAATATTTAATTATTTTTAACCCTCTTACCAGGACATGGTATTACCRCTCCGATGTAGCAGTGATTTCAACATGACATTCTCTCCCTATCTTAAGTACCAGAAATATTGGACTTCTGTTTAAACCGTGCACTTAAGAYTTTCTGTATTTCTGGTTCTTGAGGAAGACAGTGGGAAAAGAGAAGGTAATTATGTATAGAAAGAGTTCTTCTAGTCTTGCCTTTAAGGATATACTGGTAATTAGATATGCCCCTTATTGGCATTTTTGTAGCACATTTGGCTTACAAACTTACCACGTGCACTTGCACAGACAGCTTTCAAACTTATGTTTACATACCTTATGTAAGCCTCCCATAAATTATGTTTCTGAATACAGCTTTATCAGAAGTGGTTGAACTCTCACCTAAACAGAAAAAGAAACAAAAAAAAATTTAAATCAATCAAGATATTGACAAACACTGGTATTTCATAAGTGTAAGAAAAGATTTTGATTTTGGCCATTCATTCCAACACTGTTTCCCAAATTCTTTCCCAGTAAAAAAAAGGTGTCTTGAAAATATTAAATCAGAATAGTAGCTCATACACAGATCTCTAATTCAGGAAAAYGATCTCATCCATAACCCTAGAGGAGTAATTAGCTACAATTTAGAAAAAAGCACAGAAACACAAAAGCCAAAAGTAATTGGGTACGTAATCCCCTCAGGATATCATGTATACAGCCCTCTGTTAAGGCACAAGTTATCATTAATACCGAACTAATTCTCTTGAGAGCAGGACTTCTGCTTTACCTCCCCCCCACCAAGTCATTGCCTTTTGTGCTCTCAAAGTAGAGAAACCTATAGGGCTATTTGCTCTACGTTTTTTTCTTCCTTTCACTGAGTTAGACAGAAATGAAAAGCAAATCACAATGGGGAGGACATATGTTAGCTAACTGCAAACTACAGCACCCTTCACAGTTTTCTTTCCTGTGTTTTTTTCTTTTTCTAAACAACTACCTTACACTATGAACCACAGCAGGCTACAAAATGGCTGGATGACACATTTGGAGATAAAATCACGAATTTCCTTTCCTATCAAAGTAGTAGGTATGAGCAGGTCTTCGCAAAAAACCTTCATTCTCATAAGAATACAAAGAAGAGAAAAAATACTAAATATTTTCCTGTGGTTGGAAGAAAAGGGCACTGACAGAAAACCGTTCCTTGGACAGGAAAGTTTATGAACATAATTACTGTTTTAAAAATGAGAAATGGGGAGCAATTGCACTCAGATTTGTTTACTTATTCCTTTGTCCTAACCTAAGGCACCTTAACCCACGATTCTTCAGGTTCTGAGTTCTTCAAAGCCATCATTGCCCTCTTTGAACAGTGCTGTAACTGGTAAGAGGCAAGTCCAATCATCATCCAAATAAGAACACAGCGTCAGCTAGTGCCAGGAAAAGATTATGGCCTCCTCTCTCCCTAAGAAAAGTAACAAACTCTCATAGGGATCTGCCTGCACTATTATAATGCAATTCTTCTAGTCTTTCACAAATGGTGAACGGGTTGCAATCTAGAGGTAGACTGACCACCACTGGAGAAAAATAAAACTAATCTTGTCTTTGCAGACTATAACATTGTCCCTTTCCACAACAGCATTATAAAATTAGGAGTTAAGTTTTACATATCATGCTGGTTTAATATTAAATACCAGTCGCTCCTTTAAGTAATACTTTTATCAGGATACCCACTCTATATTTGAGAATGACACAGAGCTAAAGAACATTAACCCCAGAAGTCATCATTTCTGCATCACACAACACCATGCTGGTACAAAAACGATATTTTTCACTAAACACAAGGTCAGAACACTAAGGTATTTGCTTTGCCATTCTGCATTCCCTTTCACATTTGAGAAAGCATTGCTTTCTCTGAATCTGCCTGTGTTTAAAATAATGTAAAGATGGCAAAGTACTTCTAAAAAAGCAAGTTTTTCTTCCTCAGGGCTATTAGCATACTTGGCCCACAACGACCCAGTGCTCCAGCATTCTTGTAATTAGACTGGATGTCATTTCTATGTGCCTTTGTTTTCTATGGATGTGACAGCTTCCGGTTACCATGGAGTGAAACAACGCAAACACAATTCTCAGCTGGCATGAAATGTAATCCCATGATTTTACTATTCATAGTTCTGACATGATAAAGCTAAATTAAGCAGGAACTCCTAACTTTTTCAAACCTAATAACAGTGATTACCTTCATCATCTAACCTTTGCTCATGCTCTATTTCACTGCAAAGAGGGGAAGAATATTTTTTTACATGATAACAGATACTCAGTAGTTACAAGTCCAGCTTCTTATTCAGAAACAAAATGGCACCTACTTGTTCTCAGTCACTACTTCAGAGTGATTCCAGCAGTCACAGCACAGGTCAAGATGAGCTCCTGTGCTAAATGTAATGTGTTCTCATTCAGGAACCCATTATCAAAATTCACAGACCAATTTTTAAAACATGCTCAAGCTCACTGAGTGGTGAATCTTTGCTGAATGAAAATTTATCAATACAGGAATGTAAAACAGGGGTCAGTTCAAAGTACAAGTAGGAAATACACTAAGCACCAGGCAAGCCAGCACAACTGTAATGTCTACCATTAGCTGTTTATACAGCCTTGCATGTATTACTTCCACAAGCTCCCCAGGGAGCCAGAACAGCTTTTGAAATTAACACCATTACTCTCTCATTCAATGCCCATGGACTACAGCAGGAATTGTCACACAGAGCAACTATCAATACTGCCATAATTCAGAAAAAAACATAAGGCCCAAAGAACATGTTATTATACTGGCACACTAATCTACTAAACACAGATCAGTAAAAGCAAACTTTTCCAGAAATAGAAAAAAGTTAAATGGTTGCACCACTGCTTAATTAATGAGTTCTGACAAGCCAAACTGTCATTTTGCAAAGACAAGGCCAAGTGAGCTTTTTTTAAAAAAAAAAGGAAATAGAAAGAGTGAATGGTACATCTACAAAGGGAACACCATAGTTTTATAACTAAAAGTATCCTCAGATTTAAGAGGAAAAAATTCTTTTGCAGTAAAGTTATCTAGATCAGATTCTAGTGGGAGCAGGTAAAAAATTCTGCTGACTTGCAGAATTGGCACTTATTTTATACATTTAATGTTTTTGTTTTCTAATAGTACTAACCATGCAAAGAGGTAATCACTAGCCTTTCTGAAATATGCTCATTTCAAACACTACTGGTGAACTCACACACAGACCTGGCTTAACCTGGATTACCAATTATTTTCTTAAATAGAGTTTACAAAATTTCTTGACTTAAATCTGGAGAAACCAGCAGACAGATGAATAGTATTACCACAATACTAACAATAGAACATATAAATATAATCTACAATTCACCTGACAAAATTTTGCTTTAGTCTAAATGGTGTTAGAAGTTAAGAAGTTAATGTCATATGCACATGACTGCCTTCTGAAATCTCATCATACCTAAAATAGCAGCACACAGCTTATGAAGGCACTTTTGGAAATCTCCTTCTGGACTAGTACTTTCTCGAAGCACTAAAGAGCTGTACAGACTACTTTTTTTTACTGCTATGTAGCTCTCAAAAGGACAAGGAATTAACAAGAAAAGCAAACAGCAGCAAAGTTCCTCTGTACAACTCAGCAGAACAGCAGGAACAACTTCGATAAATAAGGAACTACAAATAAAATGTAGGCATAGCATTCAGAGCATGCACCTGCCACTGTCAACACACAGCCAGCTATCAACATACTATATAGTTGTTGGATCTACTACTGCTCTTATGCATCTAAAGCAAGCACTTAAGAAGAGTGGACTATGATATAGATGCCTCCTTATACGGCTAGTTTTCTTTAGTGTACACTGGCAAGTAAATACATTTATAAGGTTTCACCCCTTTTTTCCTCATAGCTATGATTCCACCCCGAGAACAGCAGTTATCAGTACCAACCTGCTCATGATAGTTTCTCAAGCCTGCTCTGTTTTCAAAGGAAGTACAAAGCAAGAACGACAGGTAAGTGGAGGCAAAAAAGTCAATACAAAAGGATGCAGAAATGCAGGCATTCAAGTTAACATGCGACCAGGCCTCCTGAAACCTTGTTATGGATTGTATGCTGTATTATATTTTCTTCCTTACCACAGGCAGAAACCCAAACTTAAAGAGAAATAGGTAATATCATAGCTATCATCTTAGATGCTAGAACTCTAATTCTCTCTGCGCTCAGTCTTATCATTTACAAATTACACATTCTCAATCTGACAGAACACAAATTTTGAAAAGATATTCCAGGACACTAAAGCTTACCAATATTATTTAACAACTGGAGTCTTGCCTTGGAAGTAGAAGTCATTTTTAACTGGCAGTGTTAGCTTTCTAGCACTTTTGAGATGCATTAAAATTAACTCTTATCAAAATGCTTTCTCCTCCCTCCTTAACTCCTGCTAAGTAGAACAATTATTTTACACCACAAAGGATGCGATAAACAGAAATATAGTGGACTTCAAAGAAAATGTAGTCATAGTGACAAGGCCCTAGACTCTACTAGGATCCTATGTCACAAGGACATGCATTTCAGACAGCTTTCTAGAGTAACTGCCTTATATAGTCCAACAATAGAGAAAAGAATAAAACAGCAATGCAATTCACTAAGTCAGGCATTTCCTCAGCTCTTTGCTAAGGCTTCTGCAAAGTATCCCAGCAAGTACACAGAGGAAGTAGTAAATTCTTCCAAAGAAAACACTGTCATATCTAAATACATACGTTTTTCTGTCTCTAGAATAGATTCCTTTGAAGGCAATCTGAAAGCCTAAGCTTTAAAACCCAAATGCCGAAAAACGCATCCTTCCCACTAAAGGAAAAATGGGTTATGTAATGCAAAACTACAGAAAAAAAATTTTTTTTAGTAACATCAACTGAGACCACATAAAAGGCACACTAAAAGCACACCTAAGTCTCTGTATTAGACGTACCATAAAAATTAACTACTTGACTTTGCTACTAGAAGAAAGGAATACTGCAAGAGACCTTTGCAGAAAAATTATTTGGTCATTTAACTAACTGAGCATCCTGAAAATATCCATTTGCTGTTGTGACCCAGTAGTCTCTTGCACTGGGCTGACACTAGCAAAGCAGCAGTAAACACAGGAAGATAAAAGTCTTCGTCCTTTCCTTTATTCATCAGTTATAACACTGTGCTACAGCACTTTTCAAACTCCTTCATCTGTTGTCTATGATGTCCTTCCCCCAGCAAAAACGTTTTCATAAAATACATCACTGAATATTTAGAAAACAACAGGTTTTCTGACAAGTAATGAAAGAAATACTGTTGTACAAATGACAAACCACATACTCGAAGTCTATGGAATACTCACACAAATAAATAGGCTTTAACGCTATTCTAAATCTGCTACTTATTCTTAAGTTGTCATGCCATTTTCTGGCACATAAATGCACTAAGAAAGCTACGAGACAAGTGTAGTGCCGAAGCTCTGGCAGAAACTTTTAGAATATGTTTAGAGAAACCTCAAGCACATTAAACTCAACTTAAATTTGGTAAAACAAGGCCTCACCAACATGGTAAAAAAGAAAAGTCAGGACTCACGTGTGCCTCTACATCACCGGAGAACTAAGTTTAACCGTATTACCCAAAGTTCTACCAAAACTTCAGTTTTAAATAACAAGCTGCAGAATTGGGAGAGCAAGTGAACTAATCCCTCCTGCTGCACCAACTGAGGAAGCACATAGCCCCGAGCGCCGGAGCGGAAACCCCGCTGCGAGAAGCGCGCACCACCGCGGCGCCAGGCCCCACCTCATGGCAGAGCCACCGCCTACACGGGAAACCCGCGCAAGCGGCCGCTTCTCGCCAGCCCAGCAGGGCCCGGCGCGCCAGCGCTGGGCCGCCTCCCGCCTGCCTGAACACCAGCAACGCCTCTCGTTCCGCAGCGAGGAAACCCCCCGGCA